>NC_079171.1:32799801-32879801 GCF_947568905.1 Ostrea edulis
AAAGATTTTCTATTTCCATATTCTCCTCAAGTCGAGAAACACGTGTACGTAGAAATACGGGTATCATTTATGAAGAGTTTTATAAAAGACCCAGTCACGTGATAAGAACGCGTTTGAGAGATAAACTTGTTTAGCGGACAGAGTGAATCAGACTTGTGTTTCTTTTATGGTTTCGCATCTTATAATTCTTAATTTTTTTTCTCTCTTATGTTTCACCATTTTTAAAAAATCTATTGTATATACATGTAAATGTTTTTCCAGCCAATTTAGTCAAAATATGTATTAGAATGAAGGATATCAAATAGGATTTTCAAAAGAGTAACCACCATCATCAGTTGAATATATTGCTAAATTTTTAAACAGAAAAATGCACGAATATGGGTTCTTAGAATTTTATTTGAATTTTTAAATTTCAATTCTTTAAAGCCAATACCGGTACTAAAAGTCGGAGAATGCGTAAATGTTAAATAAAAATATCAAAACCAACAGAAATATATGGTGTACAAAGTGTAATGTAAAGACATAACAACTGGCATCATATTGTAAACAGGCGACCGCGCTTCCGAAAGCTATAATAAAATATAATGAATAATAGTAAACTATGGTACAAGTCACTTACCCCATATAATATTGTTGATTATGTGCAGATACCCGATGGGCGTGGTCATAATGACACTCGGGAGCTACGCTCCCTCGTGTCATTATGACCACACCCATCGGGTATCTGTACTGATCCTTAAATAACTAATTCACTCATGCGTACTAGCTGCTATTTAAATAACCAATCACTATGCAATCATTCACCCGTTCCAAAACACAACTTCCCACGTGATTCTTTGACTTGAAAGGGCTAACGCAAATGTAGACTCAATTCAGTAGCAACACATGCAGATTATATTAAGTTCGCTTTTGGAGTTTTCCGAAATTCAATTTTGCTACCAAATTTTCTTTGTGTTTTTTATTTAGGTTTCAAGTTTTGTAATCACTGTTTTATGAATCAGGATAAATGACAAGTATGTCTCTCTGAGCTTTGTCATACTTTTGGACGTTTTTCATACCGATTGTTAAGCCGTTCTTGGCACACTGATTTTGACTGCGGATAACTCCGTTTACCTGATCAGGTATATAGGGCTCACGGCGGGTGTGACCGGTCAACAGGGGATGCTTACTCCTCCTAGGCACCTGATCCCACCTCTGGTGTGTCCAGGGGTCCGTGTTTGCCCAACTATCTATTTTGTATTGCTTATAGGAGTTATGATATTGATCACTGTTCGTTTTCTTCACCTTGCATTTCAACCACATAATTCTACACGACATATACCTCCATATATTGGGAAAAAGTCAAATGCATTTCCATGTTGCTCAAGAATTATATAATTTTAGGTTCTGACTTGTTTAGATCATCGGACTTGTGTACGTTTTTCTACAGGTTGGATAACACATTCCCGCCTTCAGCAACCAAATCAATATACTGAACTTTACTTATAGTTGTCCCGTGGGTATCTGGGTTAGAAGGGATAAGTCCTCAGTACCTTTTGCTTTTCGTAAGTGGCGAATAATGGGGGCAAGAAAACCATTGTCCCGTGGGAATCCAGGTTAGAATAGGTCCTCGGTACCCCTTTGCTTATCGTAATAGGTGACTAAATGGGGCAGTCCTTTGGATGAGATCGGAAAAACCGAGGTTTCGTTTCACAGCAGTTGTGGCATGATAAAGATCCCTCCCTGCTCAATGGCCGTAAGCGCCGAGCATATATGCCTAAATTTTGCAGCCCTTCATCATCAATGGTGACACTTCTATTTGAGTGAAAAATTCGAGAGCAGCACGTTAAACAATATACAATCAAAACACTAATTCATTGTGCTATAGTCACTTTTATTGTATGTAGAGTTTTTTAAAAGGCTTCTACAGTTTTTGTCATACATTTAACAAGTTTGTGTTTTTTCCTTGTACTTGAGTTTCTTCATTACAGAACAGACATTTATTGGCGGGGAAAAGTGTCGATAGTGAACACAGATTGAGAGAACGTCTCTTAAGTTTATAGTTCACTTGACTCGGCGAAACTTCGTCAATGCTCAAGTTTTACTTCTAGTAACTATTGATATTTGTAAATTATTATAACACCAGAGATAGAAACCATGCAAGGCAACATTTAAAGTTAGGACACAATATATGCCTTTATAATTCTTTAATCGATACCGGTTTCTTACAAAAACGTTGATGTTACAGGGGTTTTAACAATATTCTTTTTCAAGTCAATATTTCGCAAACACTATGATTTTGAAAATGATCTTATTTACAAATTTCCTTACATGAGTTATGATATTGATCATTGTCCGATATCTTCACCTTTAATTCAAGATATCATTAGGTGGATTATTCTGTGGCGTATTTCATACCAATCGTTAGACTGTTCTTCGAATACTCATTTTGACTAGGATTATTCCGTGTGGCCAGTCAACAGGTGATGCTTACTGACACTCATTCATTACAGCTTACTTATAAAGATGTAACATAACACAGAGACCCAAGAATAATAACATGCTCTCGGGTATCGAATGAAATCTACATGTTAAACGATATAAACAGGACTACATCACATTCATATTTCACCAACCTTAATGGTATTCACGGGACCTCCGTGGTTGAGTGGTTAGAGCATCTCGCTCAAAATCACACGGCCTCTCACCTCTGTCGGCGCGGGTTCGAATCCCGCTCGCGTCGGTAAGTGAGAAAGTTTCCCAGTTTACTTTCGGTAGGTCGGTGGTCTCTTCTCAGGTACATTGTATCTGGGTTTCTCTCTTCCGCCAATAAAAACTGGGCGCCACCAGATTAACTAAGAGATTGGGTGGAAAATATCAATCAATTTGCTATTCACTGAGAGGAATTTCGCATAATTTGTTCGTGGTTGATGATTTATTTACGGTGTTATTTAACAGGTAAATCTCACTTGCCAAGTCAAGTTGCAGTAGAGAAGGTATTGTTTTTAGACGAAAAAGTCGTCATCCATAAAGACACAACAAATGACACAATAAAGGTATTGTGTATCTAATTTGTTTTTAGCTCACCCGAGCAAAAAGCTCAAGTGAGCTATTCTGATCACCCGTATTCCGGCGTCCGTCCGTCTGTCAACATTTAACATTTTTGACTTCTTCTCAAAAACCACTGGGCAAATTTCAACCAAAGTTGGCACAAAACATCTTTAGGTAAAGGGAATTCTAAATTGTGAAAATAAAGGGCCATACCACCTTCCAAGGGGAGATAATCAAGAAAAGGTAAAAATAGAGTAAGGTCATTAAAAAATCTTCTCAAGAACCACTGGGTCAGAAAAGATGACATTTATAGATAAGCTTTATTAGGTAGTGCAGATTCTAAATTGTTAAAATCATGGCCCCGGGGATCGGATTTGGCCACAATAGGGGATCAAAGTTTTACATAGAAATATATAGGAAAAATCTTTAAAAAATTTCTTCTCAAGAACCACTGAGACAGAAAAGCTGAGATTTATATGAAAGCTTCCTGATATGATGCAGATTTATGTTTGTTAAAATCATGGCCCCCGGGGGTAGGATGGGGCCACAACGGGGATCAAAGTTTTACATACAAATATATAGAAAAAATCTTCTTGTCAAGAACCACTGAGCCAGAAAAGCTGACATTTACATGAAAGCTTCCTAACATAGTGCAGAGTTAAGTTTATTCAAATCATGGCCCCATGGGGTAGGATGGGGCCACAATAGGGTATCGAAGTTTTACATACAAATATATAGAGGAAACCTATAAAAACCTTTTCTCAAGAAACACTGAGCCACAAAAGCTGATATTTACATGAGAGCTTCCTAGCATAGTGCAGAGTTAAGTTTGTTCAAATCATGGCCCCCTGATGTAGGATGGGGCCACAATAGGGGATCAAAGTTTTACATACAAATATATAGGGATAATCTTTAAAGATCTTCCTCTCAAGAACCACTGAGCCAGAAAAGCTGATATTTATATGAAACTTTCTGACACAGTGCAGATTCAATTTTTTTTTAATCATGGCCCCTGGGGGTAGGATGGGGCCACAAGGGGGGTCGTACTATATAGGACATATCTTAAAAAATCTTCTTCTCAAGAACCATTGGGCCAAAGAAGTTCACATTTACATGAAAGCTTTCTGACATGTGTAAATTCAAGTTTGCAAAAATCATGGCCTCCATGGATAGGTTGGGGCCATAATAGGGACTACGGTTTTACATGCAAATATATTTGGAAAGTCTTCTGATATGGACCAAGGTGACTCAGGTGAGCGATGTGGCCCATGGGCCTCTTGTTTCTCGATTTGATGTAAAATTGAAAACATTAACGTTTAACACAGAAGTATTTTTTATACGCTTGTCAAAGACGGGGCGTACTATGTTATAGCATCGTCCGTCTGTCTGTCTGGACCTTGCAAGTAATATGAACCGTAAGCTCCAGGATCTTACAACTTGGTACATTTCATCATCATGATGAGAGGAAGATGCCAATTGTTTTTCAAGGTCAAAGGTCACGGTCGTAGTATCAGCTAATAGGAAAAGATACAGACCGAACTATTTGGCCTAGGACCTTGCAACTATGGATATTTAATCACCATGAGGGGAATATGTCTTATTGTTTTTGAAGGTCAAAGTATCAATTAATAGGAAAGGCTTGTAACTCGAATCCTCATGGGATAGTCCATATGAAGTATATCATACAAGTGACCTTCAAACTTGACATGATAACTAAAGAATATCATCGAGATATGGCATAGACGTCTCGTTGGTTTTAGAAAATAATGTTAGCATACTCTGACATGATATACAAATTTCCCCAGCTACCTTGCCTCCGTAGCTCAATATTACAAACAAAGTACTAAATTTTTATGTATACACCTGTTTCTTTTTTCTAAAAAAGATTTTATTTTGTGATGATTTGTCAGAAATTGATAGCGATGGGCGTCCAAAAATTCATCCGAGGAGACACGGAGGCTGGAGAGGATGAACAGAAGTATTTTCTACGCATCTCTCAGTGTAAGTCTATAAAGTATATTCTTTTCATGTCTTTGTGTAATTGTATTTGTAAGTTTTTAAAGTATTTTCTACTCGCATCTATTTGTAACTATGCAAAGTATTTTCTACGCATGTTTGTCTGTAAGTGTTTGAAATAGTCCCTACTCATATCGACCCATCAGTGCCAACATCCGTGCATCAAAGGACCTGATTGGATTAAAACGCTTTTTCGAGCTTCCTTGACTTATCCGTGGTATTCATATGTCTATTTTTATTTATGTATATGTGCCGAATAAAAATAAATATGTTTGTTTAGTCTGTGTGATAAGTGTATCAAGGAATCATTTCCTACTCATATTTGTGTGCAATTTGTATATACGAGTATGCATTATATGTAGGTGTATAAACATTGTCTACTCTTGTCTTTGTGCAAATACATCGGGTAGTTTTACGCATGTATTTGTATTTAGTGTAGCAAGTATTTTCCACCATTGAGTATTAGTAAGTGCATAGCACATTTTCTAATAATGCCTTTGTGTACTGTGTTAGTATATATTCACTTGTAACTCACAAATATTATTCATCAAGTACTTTGATGCAAGGTGAAGATAACGAACAGTGATCAATCTCATAACTCCAAAAAGCAATACAAAATAGATAGTTGGGCAAACACGGACCCCTGGACACACCAGAGGCGAGGAAACATAGAGTATGATAATTTTCGGATTTCCACATAATTAATCTTCAAGAAATACATATCCAGCATCAATGGGGAAAACGAAACTCAAATAAAGGCTAATAAGCCTTATCAAACTATAGATTATCTAAGAATTTAAAAAGAAACTAAAAAAGTAAAACTGCATTTGCAGAATATTAATACATCGTTTTGAAAAGGAGGGGAGGGAGAAGGCAGTTGTCGTTGGAGTCCACATAGATGTCTACAAGAATACGAGGAATATTTTACCCAAGTGCCAAACAAAAAATTAATAACTATTAACTTACAAAATTCTACATTTTAAAGCAGGAAAGAGACGAAAATGGATTAAATTTATCAGATTAATCTTTCATTTGATTCTGCTATAAAAATGGGTCAGTTAAAGAATGTATCTTGCTTAAAGGGAAAGGCAACGCTAACCACATAGTTGCTTTTATGAATAACGTATTACTTACTGATATCGTAATTGACAGTCTTTAACAACAAATATCCTTGCTTAACAATTAAATTAATATTAATCTATCATGTGTCTTGAATTACGCGACGCTAAGAGAGTGGCCATGTTAGTTTAATTTATGACGTCACACCGTCTATTCCGGTTTATTTCATCAGCAGCACTACACATGACAAGTCACGAACATTTAAGTTTGGAGCCGTATAGATTTGAGCCCGCTCTTTCGCAAGAAGAAATTAAGAAAATAAGACATTCAGTGAAGTCGCAGAGCAGTCAGACGGTAAACGTTTCTTGAACCTGAACTTGTCATTACGCAAATTATGGATCCACAGTTTACGTAGTCTTTTCAATTTAAATGACTTGGTTGAGGCGGGAATTTCGAAAAAAAAAAACTTTTCACATCTCCCCTTCCCATTATAGTAATGAATTGCTTACCAGGAAGGTATCAACCTATTTATTCGTAAGATCCACCACATGCACATCTTTGACGATCTCGCAGGTGCTTGGGGTCAACCCCCCCCCCCTCCGAATAAGCTACATGAGTTGATTTAATTAATTTTGTTGTTGAAAATATTTCTAATGCATATCAACAACGTCTTGCATACCCATAAAGTCCAAAATACATGTAATTCAAAATAAGCCCTTTTTGTAAAAAAAAAAAAATACTCTCACTGGTTATTATAAGTTCTGTTATAATAACCAGTGAGGTGTTCTTCTTCTTTTTTTTTTTTTTTTAAAAGGGCTTATTTTGAATTATTTAAGACGTTATGGGTATGCAAGACGTTGTTGATATGCATTAGAAATATTTTCAAGAAAAAAATAATTAAATCAACTCATGTAGCTTATTCGGAGAGGGGGGGGGGGGGGGGTCCTGAACCCAAGCACCTGTGGATGATCTTAGAATCTCATCAAATCCGGAACAGACGTTGTGGCGTCAAAATTATTGATTTTTCTGGTCTTGAATACCAAGGGTTACACATCATGGCAGCCTTATTAGATCGCGGGAATTTGAATTTTTGACGTTTTCAAATTAGTCCTGAAGCTTATCTAGGCTATATATCAACAAAATTGTATGACAAATCTTTATCACATGATTAATCCTATAATTTATCATGTAAAAATATTTTGGGTTGCCTTTCCCTTTAATATGTGTCTGAGAATGACGAACTTATGAAAATACGGATGTATATTTAATCGCTGTGATAAAATTTAGAATTTCCTTTCAAAATTAAGGATTATCTCCCTTATGCATCGTTCTTATCCTTAGAGGAATTTGACTCCACTTTTTGGCACTCTGTTTTCGCCTAAAATAGCTCTAGCAAGTTTATTTTTATTTCGGATTTCAAACATTTCGGTTGAGCATCACTGAAGAGACATTATTTGTTGAAATGCGCATCTGGTGCATCAAAATTGGTACTGTATAAGTTTTTAATTTGCTCCTCTTAGGCATATGACTCCACTTCTGGTATATCCAGGGGTCGGTGTTTGCCCCACTCTATATTTTGCATTGCTTATAGGAGTTATGAGATTGAAGACTATTCGTTATCTTCACCTTTCATAAAGGTACTTTCTCGCTCGTTTTTCATTATTTTCATTTATTGTCTATTATTATTAAGGGTGTTTTGATTATCATTTTGTCTTACAATTTTGGTGACAGTGATTTCTCGGACATTGACCTAAAGGGATTATAGATATTCAACTGAACTAATAGCTATTTTATAGCAAGCTATATAAGTTATACACTTGGCGTAAATTATCTGAAGCGGATTCAAAAGTAATTAAGCTAATTTCCTATTTAAGTATGTATTCTCCGAGTTCCTTTGGCTTACCACAATATGATTAACGCAAGATCGATTGGAAAAATGTTTAAAGTCATGGAATAACTTCATTGACCAATTTGCAGTTTTCAATTTCCTGGAATGCATATATTGTTCTTTAACAGAATGATCGATATTACCCTTCAAGGCCATCATTATCGTGAACATTGGTCTATACATTTTTGTGTCATGCATTTTTCTTCACTTTTAATCACACAAAGAAATGATTATATCTACAAAAATATCTATAGTTATGAATTAAAGCTGTATGATCCGATGTTCGTATATTAGTTTGTACATAATTACTTTAAAGCACCTGATCCCACCTCTGGTGTGTCCAGGGGTCCGTGTTTCCCCAACTATCTATTTTGTATTGCTTGTAGGAGTTATGAGATTGATCACTGTTTGTTATCTTCACCTTTCATTAATTACCTTTAAAGTTATTAACTTTCCCTTAAGTACATGCTTGGAAACAATTATCTAAAAAGTAAATAGTAGCATGAATTTGCGTCTATGAATAGCCCCACGAAGGTCAGGGGAATCCCAACATGAGGTCTAAAAATAAGAGGCAACAGTCTAATTTTGAGGCTGAAAGAGCATAAAACAACGAATTACGATGAAGTATTTTATATTTTTATTTGTCTTAAACTTATGACACGATACGTGTGTAACAAAATACCCAGCTTTACACAGATAAGATCACCGACGATCTGAAAGTTTTAACTGGTCACGTGACTGTGCCTTGAAATGGCCGAATGAATGTTGTTTGTAAATACCGATTTAAAATCAAATAATTCTGGTTAAAACAGGTTGGGTAACGTATGGCATGCCGTACAGACTCATAAATACGTACGTGTGATGATTTAATACCGCTTTTACAAGGCGGGAAAGAAATTGATGAAATTCGGCCAATACAACTTTTACAATTTTGCCAATAAACCCCAAAACGCTTGATCCAGAGTTACTGCTTGCACCTTTACTATTGTTTCATATGTGAGGTAAAGGCCATAAGCTATAATAGAATCTTATTTGATCAAGAAATACCGTAAAATTAATTGAATGATTACGAATACTTTCGTTTTCGATAAACTACATGTACCATATGTTTGCTTATAGGAGTTATGAGATAACTGTTCGTTATCTTCAACTTTCATGAAAGAGCAAAAATGAAAAAAAAAATGAAAGTAAAGTGGCGGATCTAAGGCAATTTTTATATTCTTTCTTTTTAAACAACAATTTACTATAATTAGATCTGAAGTAAATCCATTGTTCATCGATGCTTGATTTTTATCTCACAGAAGAAATAAGTTTTGATAATTGTTTCTTCAATCCGTGATTTAAGTCTTGAATCAGCCTTATGGAAATTTCCAGAACGAAGCTAGGCAATGTCATACCAATCGCACATTTTTGGGCCTATAATTTCCGGAAGGCCGATAAGATGCGATTGGTTTACAACATGATCAGCACAAAATTGTGTAGGTGTTCAGTGTTAGTTATACTTATACTAGTGTTCACTAGGCCCATAACTATCACATTATGAAGATTTATAATTACTTTACCGATATATCTCATTAAATGAAGGACAACCCCCTCCCGAGACCAGCGATCTGACTCATGAATTTTTAAATCTGATATTTATCTGATATTTTCTATCTTATTTTTTACGTGATTGTAGAAGTCACTGTTGTGACCTTTTGTAATAATCTATTAACAGTTACTGATATGTATAAACGCATTAATAAACACAAAAAAGTTGTGTGTTTTTTATTTTGGTTGAACATGTTTTGTTGTGACACAAAATAGTAAGAAATAATTGGGAAAATGTCCATAATGTCAGATATCGAATGTTCCAGAACTATTCTGGGACCTTTACGCCTTAGAATTTGAACATTTTACCTATATTAGGTTATACACTACCTGACAATGTCCAATAAATCAGGCCACGGTTTACAGTATAGCGTCTTTTCTGTTTGTCATTCATACAGTACATTACTTATTCGATTATTGCATTTGACGAGAGGAAACGATGTGTATTCATAGTTTTGCCCTTAAATTGTCGCACTGGACAAAAACTAACATTATAAACACATTTGCAATATTGAGTTACAATATTGAAATTATGAACGACCGTTCATTTTGTCTTTGGTCAACTATTCGAAATAACGGATTACGATGGCATTCGTAAAATCATTATTTAATTTTCAATACAGAGAGAGATAATTTAAGTTACATGAAGAACATTTAATTTGGAGCTCCAGGTGATTCCTAATAATCAAGTTTTATTTACTGTATACCGTATTAATAAATGTAACAACTAATCCACGCCATTATTCAAATAATTTTCTTCAATTCATTTGAATTAAAGATATCGTTCATTTAATTAATGTGCGGAACAATTCAAACACACATTAAATAGTCCTTCCAATATGCAATAGTAACTAATTAGGGTTTCATCTAATATCATGTAAAACTTATGCGGTACCAATTTTGATGCACCAGATGCAAGAGCTAATAGGAAAACTGGAGCCAAACTCGTCCAAGGATAGAGCTATGCATGAGGGAGATAATCCTTAATTTTGAAATGAATTTCTAAATTTTATCCCAGCATTTAAATATCCATCCGTATTTTCAAGCTAGTAGCGAAGTACTTAGCTACTGGGCTGTATATACCATCGGGGACTAACAGTCCACCAGCAGAGACCTCGACCCAGAGGTTGTAATATATTTTCAATACATCTGAATGTAGTATGTTTATGTGTAAAAAAAAAAAAATGCAAGGGGGAACTCGAAGCAGAAATTGAAGGCAGATCCAATTCACTATGCACATAATTTTTAATAGAAAATGACAGTCCTGTGACCCGTCATTGTAATTACAATGTGTATGAAAACGCACATGAAAGGTGAATATAACGAACAAGTGATCAATCTAATAACTCATATTAGCAATACAAAATAGAGTGTTGGGCAAACACGGACCCCTGGATCTACCAGAGGTGGGATACGGTGTCTAGGAGGAGTGAGCATCCCCTGTCGACTGGTCACATCCGCCGTGAGTCTTATATCTTGACCAGGTAAACTGAATTATTCGTTGTCAAAATCAGTGTGCCAAGAACGACATAACAATAGGTATCAAACACGTCAAACAGCGTTTGACCCGACCACAGGTTGTATTGTCAAATTAGAGCACCATAACGACAATATGGGCCGACCCGTAACTTTAATGAAATCCGAAATAATGATAAACTTGCTAGAGCTATTTTGGGGGAAAACAAGAGTGTCAAATTCATCTAAGGATAAGAGCTATGCACGAGGGAGATGATCCTTGATTTGGAAATGAATTTTATCACAACAATTAAAGATACATCCATATTTTCAAGCTAGCAACGAAGTACTTGGTATACAAAGCGCGTAAAACGTAATACAGACTGAACGATGAAAGTACAGTAGATTTCATAATACAGACGCTGATACTTTAACATGCAATATTTTGCATGCTGTTTTCATTATTACAGTAAATCTGTTGTCTTTGTTATGCAGATTTAAGTGGCAGAGTTCCCTTGCCGACTTTTATTTCACTATCCAAAGGAGTTACCCACACGGACGCTCTTCACGTAGCTGGCAAGAATAGAATTCCAGTCATCTGTTTCAAGGTTATTTATGTTTCATATCAAAAGAAGTAAACAGAAAAGGTAGAAAAATTAAATGTATATTAAAGTAGAGAAATGTTTCTAAATTGGGTAGTATTATTCAATACTTGTACTGTAGTTATTTTAGCTCACAAAAACTTTCATCACATAGAGATTACGCGAACAATTAACATTATTACCGATGATTCAGTTTTCGTTAAATTCAGGATTCTAGGGAAGAAAAAAAGGCCCATAGCTCTTATCGGTCTCCAGAATACTAGTGAAAAAGCATCACTACTCTCCAGGGCAATGGAATCTAGAAGAAACAAAAACCTGTTCTGAATATCTTGCTAAATTCTGATGTTCGTCAACAGTATAAAACAAGATGTGTTCTTAAAACTTCAATTCCCACTAAAGTGCACACACTGAGGAAAGGCTTTACATGATATAATAGGTGTATTAACATTCAAACATTAAAACACTAATATGGACCCATCCTCGAGTCAAATCCGTGGGTTGTGAAAGTCACCATTTGTGTACATCCTTTTCTGTTATTCCTAAGTTTGCGTTTAGATTTTATACAGTATCAGCAAACTTAAATATAAATACTATAAATTAAGTTTGACCCCATTTTGGGGTCAGAACCCATGCCCCGGGGATCATCAAGTTTACTATTTTGGTAAAAGACTAGATGCTCTTTCTAAATATCCATTTAGTTTCAATTTGGTATTAATAGAAAGAAAATATTTAAGTGTTTTATATATAAACACTTTATAGTAAGTTTGGCCCCGCTCTGGGGGTCATGAAATTTACAATTTTGGTACAGGCCTTCATGTTGTACATCACTATGCATTAGTCGTTCTTACACATGTGTGGTCGTATAGACGAATATTCTTTTTTTTAAATTTGTTAATTTTGGGCAGTTTTTGCTCCGCCCCTAAAGCCCCAGGGGTGCAGGAATCCTGAAATTTACAATCTATGTCTCCCTTCGTCCAAGGGTTACTTCATACAACATTTGAAAAGAATTGGAATGATATTTATAAAGAAGAAGTTAAACAGTTCTATTGTTCACACATTTAATAGCTGACCATTTTGGCCCAACCTTAATACCAATACCCCTACCAATGGGATCATCAAATTTCAGTGATTGACTACCTGCACTTTTTAAATATCAATCAATCAATCAATTTAGTATAAATAACACTAAAGAAGATGCTATTTAAGTGTTTACACAAACACGATATCCCAAGTTTGACCCCATCCTGGGGTCAGAACCCCTACCCAGGGGATCATGAAATCTACAATTTTGGTAGAGGCCTTCCAGCTTTACATCACTATGCAAGGAGGTTTTCTTACACCTTTGCGGTTGTAGAGACGACGATTTCTTAAAATTTGTCAATTTTTGCACCGGTCCTATGGGTGCAGGAATCCTGAAATTTAGCTTCTGGAGTTGAGGTTAAATCAAAAATATCATATAGGATGTCTATATCTGACATTTTTGTCGATACAGGCGTACCATGATATATAACGTCATCAAAACATTTAAACATTACCTCACAATGCCCTGTGATGATGTCCCGGAGATGATTGATTGATTATTGAACCCGCGCCGACGGAGGTGAGAGGCCGTGTGATTTTGAGCGCGATGCTCTAACCACTCGGCTACGGAGATGAAGGGTCATGAAACAAGGAATATTCTAAGATTTTTATTGCTATTTGAATATGACCGCATTGAAATTTACAATAAGTTAAGTTTTATTTAGAATGGTTTTCGTCTGCTGAGTTGGGTAAACTTATTATGGGTGATATTACTTCTGAATCATGCCGCCAGTTATTTAAACTCTACTTTACTAACAAAGGAATAGATACCGTTTACATATGTGTTCTTGTTCTTCGTCTTCTTTCAACTATAGTTCAGCTGGACATGTCACCACTCCGGATGTTGATATAGTTGATAATCTAGTTCTATCGCCAGTTCAAAGACAAAGTTTCTCTGAATTTAGGACCTTTTAAAATAATTGATTTCAGATCCTCATTTTCAACTACTGTAGAATCATTTAAATTCATGGGGGCCAATTTTCGTGGATTGCTGAATTTTTACTGGTTCATGGGGACGTAATTTCGTGGATTTAAACATTTGTAACACATACACACGAAAATTGAGCCACCACGAATTATAAATGATTCCCCTGTAGAAAACTTGTACGGTACCAATATTGATGCACCAGATGTGCATTTCGACAAATAATACCTTTTCAGTGATGCTCAACCGAAATGTTTGAAATCTGAAATAACAATAAATTTGCAGGCCCTAAGAGCTATTTTAGTGAAATCAGAGTGCCAAAAAGTGGAGTCAAATTCGTCCAAGGATAAGAGCTTTACATGAGGGAGATAATCCTTAATTTTCAAATGAATTTCGAAATTATATCACAGCGATTAAATATATATCCGTATTTTCAACCTAGTATCGGAAGTACTTAGCTACTGGGTTGTAGAGGCCCTCGGGAACTAAGTCCACCAGCAGAGAGGCCTCGACCCAGGGGTCATAATATAAAACTTGTACGGTACCAATTTTGATGCACCAGATGCGCATTTCGAAAAATAATGTCGCTTCAGTAATGCTCAACCGAAATATTTGAAATCCGAAATACCAGTAAACTTTTAGGACATAAGAGCTATTTTAAGGGAAAACAGAGTGCCAAAAAGTATAGTCAAATTCATCCAAGGATAAGACCTATGCATGATGGAGATAATCTTAAGCTTAATTATGAAATGAATTTCTGAATTTTATCAGCGATTAAATATACATCCGTATTTTCAAGCTAGTAACGAAGTACTAAGCTACTGAGCTGTAGAGACCCTCGGGGACTAACAGTCCACCAGCAGACGCCTCGACCCAGGGGTCATAATATAAAACTAGTACAGTACCAATTTTGATGCACCAGATGCGCATTTCGACAAATAATGTCTCTTCAGTGATGCTGAACCAAAATATTTGAAATCCTAAATACCAGTAAACTTGTATAGCAACATCAATCGTAAGGACATGTCCAGGTGGACTATAGTTGAAAGAAGAAAAGGAACAATAACACATAGGTTGATTGATGTTTTCCGCTACACTCAACAATTTGTCAGTTAACTGGTGGCGCTCAGTTTTTATTGGTGGAAGAGAGAACCCGGATACAATGTATCTGAGAAGAGACCATCGACCTTCCGAAAGTAAACTGGGAAACTTTCTAACTTCCCGGCGCGAGCAGGATTCGAACCCGCGCCGACAGAGGTGAGAGACCGTGTGATTTTGAACGCGATGTTTTAACCACTCGGCCGCGGAGGCCCCCTGATTAGACACCCTAAAGTTAGTTTGTAATTTTATAAAAAGAAGTTACGATGCAATAGTAGAAGTATATTTGTCGAAAATACGGGGTGTAGACTTGCACTTGAAATATGCTGGAATACAAGACTGAACTTTTTTTATGAACACTTTTATGTTGAAGACATCTATTCCTTTGTTAACTTGGTGAGTTTAAAGGAATGAAAGCTGTAACTAAGGGTAATTTTTCAACAATCCAATTACGCACTAACCAACACATACATATATCGGTGTAACTAATATAATCCCCAAGATCTGAGGGAAAAAATCAGCAAAATAAACAAGGGAATATTGTTTTGAGAGTATACCTACAATGAACGTTTCGTTTAAACCGCCATTGCGTCGTATACACGGACATGGGAACGATGCATTCTCTAACCAGAGGGTGTGTTACGCAAGCTTCACATACACATCTGTCGACGCTTGGAATCACGTGACAATATAATCACATGATATAAACAATCATTCTCGGTTTCCTTTCCGTTTAAAGGGTCTGGCAACAGGTGATACATCAGGCTCTTTTCATAGCCCACTGGCACTTTAATAAGTAATAATAATAAGTTAAGCTGCTTGTCTCTTATTTTACAAGTTTTTTCGTATTTTTACAGCCTTTCTTACTTTTGATTCCATGTTTACATTTAAATCGTCACCACGTGAATGTCCTGCATACATACGCATATTACAAAGTTGTTCCAAATTTAGGATCAGAAACCGGCGATTTTAATTAATTTACAGTAAGCATGAATTTAATTGCACCAAAAAGAAAACATTTCATGATATGATTAATTATTTAGTGCAAAACATATATGTTGGATATTAGAAACTTTTACAAGATTTCTGTAAAAAAGCCGTTGACAGAGGTGTAGTGCGAGGAGCGCACGGAACTCTGGATAGAGAATGAGGAACGGTGATTGTCGAACATAATTGGGTTGCTGAGACCGAGGTTACATCCGGAAACTAACGTGAGTAACGACATGTGTCGTTTGTTTTAAAATATCAAATCGTTGCATGAAAGACAGGAAGCACTATAAGTGTACGAAAGCAATGATTACGCAAATGTGCAACTCAAAGGTAATTTTGAGATTGAATTTTCTATAATATTGGCATGTTAAATTGTTTACAAATCTGACCCGTGCTCAGTGCCTCTCTTTCGCTCTTTTCCGAACTGGTGACCCCCGAGGTCAAAGCACCTCGGAGATTACGAGCAGGAATTACTGACAGGATTACAATGATTCATGAACAGACATTTTCTGCTAATTGGATGGGTTTATTACTTCAGAATAACCCCGATTCTATGAAGTTATATATATTCAATCAAATATGTTAAATATTTTTCTTTTAATTTTCAATTCATTTGCCGTCAGTTACAGCTTGTGCTGCTTTTAGTTTAAGGAACTGGCGGCACGATTTGGAAGGAATGTTATCCATATCTTGTGTCTACTATGCATTGTGATTGGGAGGGAAACATGGTACATGCAAAATAAATTTATACATAATTTTAAGGGTACTATACAAAAAGGTTACTTTGGTTATTAGCCTTTCACTAGAAAAGACATTATATCCATGTCGACTGACCCCAATATCATCATATGTATGTAAATGTTTTCTGTAGCAAAAAGCCAAGGATGTGAAAATTTTAACAATACAAAGTATTGAAGAATTCTACCTTGTTAAGGAGCATAAGATCGAGTTGAAGAATCCATGGAAGGTCATTAAGGCATGTTGGAAAGTATGTGACGTCGGATATTATGAAACAGATGACGTCGAACCAGAAATTAGTACGCTCAGCGATATGCCTAATGAGTTTGACCATATGGCTGCGTTGATTTGCAATTTCTTGATTGGAGGTAGAGTAACATTTCCATGTATATCGCTGCTTTAACTCTGTCCGTATAATCGTATAATAATGTAGCCAACTTATCCTTAAAAAAAAGATAAGAATGTTACCGCCACATACACCGAACGAAAGGTGAATATAACGAACAGTGATCAATCTCATAACTTCTATAAGCAATACAAAATAAAGAGTTGGGCAAGCACAGGCCCCTGAATATACCATTTGTGGGACCAGGAGACTAGGAGGGGTAAGCATCCCCGGTCGACCGGTCACATCCGTCGTGAGCCCTAGAACTTGCTCAAGTAAATGGAGTTATCCGCAATCAAACTCAGTGTGCCAAGAACGGTTTAATAATCGGTATGAAACACATCAGAAAGCATTTGACCCAATGATAGAACCTCATCTATCTCTGGGAAAGGAGAGCTTATAAGATATGCTTGAATTAATGATCAAAGAACTAGAGCCACAAAGTACCAAAATTTACCCTTTTGCCAAAATAGGTGAGACTTTTACAATTGATGCTCTAAGTTTAATAGGTTATAGAACAGTTTATTTTATAACAATAACTTTTCTAGTTTTCGTTTTACAGTCGCTTAAACTTAGTGTTGTTCTTCAGCATGGAAACTACTGTTCGTTATCTTCGCCTTCAATATAACGTCATGATGCTTATGTTATTAGACTTAATGCACAAAAAATGGACGCATAGGTTAATATATATTTTTGGACTTATTCTAGTTGTAAATCACGACTGTTAAATTCCTAAAATATTAGGAACTTGTATATTTACTATGATGTTCATATTTGTGATATATTGCTCTTCCATTCATAACACTATACAAAGCTTTCCCACTGTATTGGACATAATTGAGAAATAAATCATGATCAAAAATTTTAATTCCATGCGATGACGTCACAAATATGTAAAGAATTAAATAATTTAGATATTCCCGGAACGCTGCACTATAACATCTAAACATGCGCATTACCTGTACAAACACTAACATATATTCCATCATCCGAAGGCGCTAGCAATAATGTATTGTCTTTGTTTTATTTATAGTATTCAAGAACGGTGAAGAAAAGAATATATTCGTAAGTATACAGTGTTATAAAGTTTGATGTACAGCAGCATGTTTTGATGTACAGTTAAGTACCAATATGATCATGTTTTCCTTAATGTTTTCCTACAGGGAGAAAACAGTCATATTTACCCAAACGCATTGTCGATGTATCTACTAAGAACAGGAAAATGGAAAATGCCCAAAACTTTTATAGAAAAATTTTCCAACCAACGATCAATCGAGTTTATTTTCGAAGAAGTACGTATAAAACTGCTGTTTCTTCATAAAGTTAATTCATTTTATTGAAGATAAACTATCGAAACTTGTTGGAAATCGTTTTGTATACAATGATATAGCTATATTTCAGAAAATGACTGACGATTTCAAGGAAGGTCTTTGGAAAGATTTGGAATCAAAGACCAAATCAGCATATCGTGTTCCGAAATGGAAACGGAAAGAAAAAGGTAGATTGAAAAATGAGATTATCATTTTTGTTTTCGGACCAGCCGAATCAGACAAGGGTATGACGATATGTGTGCCAGTGTATTGTCACTGAGAATCCTCTATTTTACATTCCTCTTTATAAGAATATATCATTGTTCCCTAAGTTATACTCAATCGTCCCTACAGTATTTCTGTATGTAGACCTAGGATTTACATATCTATACCTTACAACATCACATCTGTTGGAATATTAAAATTAATTATTTACTTGATATGCTGTTCAACTGTAATGCTTTAAAGTGCGGGTGTGAATTGATAACTGAGTTGCTATAGAAACGGTGTATTATCATACGGGTGAATAGACACGGAGTACACGCGTCATGTGAAATTAGCATTCGTGCTATCCCTCTGTGAGTCTGTAAGTGTACAAACAGTACCTACCTGAGTATGTGTATCGCATTCTGCAACAAAACCCAGCGTCTCATGTTTGTAAACCTGGCCTGGATTTCTCGAAAAAATCTTAAGTCCAAACTCAGACTTAAGTCTGATATTTTACTCAAATTTCTGAGAAGAATCTCAAATCTGAGAAAACTCAAATATTTGGATTTCTCAAAAAAATCTAAGATCGATTTATAACTCCGCTGAGATTAAATCTTGAGATACCTTCTTAGTAGTCTCAAATCTTATCTTACATCTCAGATATGGCGATCAAAAACAGATCACAACGTCGTCGTCGCCGGCATCGTCAGCTTATAGCATATAACAGACTCGTGGATCGCGAAAATCCATTAGAAAATTTGTGTGAAGTAAAGGTGTTTAAGAGGTACCGATTTAGGCCTGATACAGTTCTTTACATCACTGGTTTGCTCGCCCCTTCTCTTACACGCGAAACTCTGAGGAGTTGCGCTCTACCACCCCTTCTTCAAGTCCTCGTAACACTGAGGTTTTTAGCGACTGGTGGGTTTTACTCGCTTATTTCGGACACCTTTGCCTCTCTTTCCCCACCTTCCATATGCAGAGCAGTGAGAGACGTGTGCCGTGGTTTGTGCTGGGTGGCAAGACAATTTATCAACATGCCGACAGGTCCAAGAATGGTACAAGTGAAACAAGAATTTTTTGCCATTGCAGGTAATTTAAACTTCCAACATCGACAAGTCAAGGGAAATAATTCTGCAACTCAGGTTATATCGTACCGCAAATTTTTCGTATTGAACAACAAACGTACATACATACGTATTAGGAATGAAAACATTGCTTCACTTGTGATATACATGTATTATCGTGGTACAATCGATTATAAGAAAAAAGTTTGATTTGATTCTGACACATAAATAAAGCAGATATTTGCGGAAGTATTCGTTTATTCCAATGTATGGGTGGATCTAGACTTACAATTTTCAAGGGGAGTGTGGTTAGAAACGCATAATGCCGTCATTATTTGTACACAATTTAATCTTTATCAATTTGACATAGGGTTTCCTAATGTATTAGGCTGCGTTAATGGCACCTACATCAAAATAAAAGCACCTTCCATCAATGAGCCATATTATATAAATCATAATTTCCATACCCAAGAATTGTACTGTAATATAGTTTAAATTTTGAAATCTTTTAAAATTACTAGATATAACTCGTTTCCACACGTGAAATAATACACCATTTCGGACACATAAATAAAGCAGATATTTGCGGAAGTATTCGTTTATTTCAATGTATAGGTGGATCTAGACTTAAAATTTTCAATGGGAGTGTGGTTAGAAACGTATATATATGAAAGTCTAAAGATTGGTAACGCATAATGCCGTCATTATCTGTACACAATTTAATCTCTATCAATTTGTCATAGGGTTTCCTAATGTATTAGGCTGCGTTAATGGCACCTACATCAAAATAAAAGCACCTTTCATCAATGAGCCAGATTATATAAATCATAATTTCAATACCCAAGAATTGTACTTTAATATAATTTAAATTTTGAAATCTTTTAAAATTACTAGATATAACTCTTTCCACACATGAAGTAATACACCATTTCATGTATATTTCTACTATAGTCTGATCAATATTAACAAATGATCATAAGTTATCAAAATATTATATATCTAGGTTTCCCAAATGTTCTGGGATGTGTTGATGGGACCTTCATCAAGCTGCAAGCACCATCACAGAATGAACCAGACTATGTGAATAGGAAAGGATATCATTCTCTTAATGTGCAGGTATTCTCTGCATTTAACCTTAGCATATTCATGAATCATATTCGATTTCACAACACAACACAGTATGGTATGATTTTTGATAATGTATTAATAATTTCATTTATGCCACAACAGAAACAACAGGGCCTATGGGCGACATTGCTCATCTGTGAAGATGGGTAACTAGTTAAACAAGTCTTAATTTACACAATATAACATGTTTTCATAACTTGAAGTTTTATGCTTAATAAATACTACTGTACAATGGCTAAATATTCCAAAAACAACAAACATTCAATCAATGGATTAAAATATGGAATGTCAAAGATGACAACAATGATGAAGACAACAAAGATAGACTGAAAAGATCACACCAACCAGCAGTTCACATGAGCGAAACATAACACATATTACCTGGTGGCATTTAACATATCAACTTTATCACCATATTGCTAATACAGGAACACACCGAAACGCTACAGTAATGTCCATAAAATACCATCTTCGCTAGCCAAGTGTCTGATTCTCTTACTCTCATGAGAGTAAGTAAATCGGACACTTGGCTAGCGAAGATGATGCAATACAACATTGGATTCATTATACACAAATACCCCGGTATTCAAAAACTTCCTATATACATCTCAGGATATAACCTATATGATGGTTCAAACATTTTGCATGCAAGTTCATACATCTAGTTTGAATGTAATCGCATAGGAGACTATTACCAAACAAATATGACATAAATTATTGTCCAATAAACTGACAGTTAAAACTTGTTTTTGCAATGATAATTTGAATTAATTCTTTATAAAATAATGATTTCAGATGCTATGTGATGCTAAGTATAGGATCCTAAACTGTGTTGCGAAATGGCCAGGAAGTGTGCACGACAGTAGAATATTTACAGACAGTCGTATCTCTGTTGCCTTTGAAAATGGTATATATCATCAATTAAGAATTTTATAGGCTTTGGGATAGTATAGTGTACCAATACATTAGACTGTACAATATTTTTTCTATATCAACAGGACAATACAAAGGTTTCCTTCTTGGTGACTCGGGATACCCCTGCAAGCCCCATCTTATGACGCCATTTCCTGTTCCCTCTACTCCAGCAGAAGTCAAATTCAACAACTGCCATGCTAAAACAAGAGTTCTCATTGAACAGACTTTCGGAATTCTTAAGAAACGATTTTCATGTTTGTCCACTGGCCTACGCACAACTCCAGACAAGGCATGCAGTATCACTTTGGCCTGTCCAGTCTTGCACAACATTGGTATTGAAGGAAATGATATCTTAGATGTAGACGAATTATTTGTAAACCAGGAGGATGTTAGTTTTGATGTTGGGGACCAAAGAGATGGCAATCATGTTAGGGATTATATTTGTCAGGCATTTTTTTTCTTGAAATAAAACAGGTTATATATTACTAATGTAAAACTTATACGGTACTAAAGGTTTGGACGATATACAGCAAAAAAGATAGGTTAAATGTTTTCTTAAATGATGACTATTAAAAGGGCATGGACACGATTTTAGCTGAAAAATTTCAAACTTTTATTTTTCCAGTTTTAATGTTTACATTGCTTAACTTTAAAGGTATTTCTAATGGTCAGCAAAAATTCGAATGTCATTTGTCGAGGTACATGGGAGATACAGAGGTCACAAGTCCTTGTTGTGTAAACAAGCTTGTGTCATGTTTTGTTCATATAAGTTAAATATACTTGTAAAAGTTTTGGTTAAAGCAGATTTTTCATATTACAAGTTAATTCGGAACACAATTAAACAGTTTCTGGAGTTTGTCACATCTCATTTTGTTTAAAACACATTTTTTATGATGAAAAATTCTCTCACTCGATAATAAAATAAATTCAATATACTTAGCAATCTATAAGTATACGAAAACATGGTTCGGGCCTTGTTTACATAACAAATAATTGTGAGTGCTGTATCTAACTTGTAACTCAACAACTGACACTCAAATTTTGGTTGACCATTAAAAATACACTGTACCTTAGTAAAGCAATGGGAAAATAAAATTTGAAAATTCTCGGCTCAAATTTTGTCCATGTCCCTTTGAAATATTCATTGAATATAAATACTCATTAATGCATCACAAAATGAAATGTTGGAATGCATCAAAACAAAGTATACATAATATTTTACATTAATTCATACAAATCAAGTATATCTTCCCAGCCATACTACATACCTTGTCTATTTCAAATTTTGTAAAAATAATAGCACCATACATTTTTCCAGATAACAACATTTTGATACTGTAGATAAAAAACATTTAATATGCTGTACAATAACATTCTGCTTATACATAAATAGGCAAAGTTTTACACACATATAGTCCTACTGAAACCCATAGATGTTAATAGGAAAATGATCTAGCAATGCCAACACCTACATCAAAGAGATGGAAAAAGTATGGAAGATGAAGAAATCCTAAATAGTATTTGTAATGTACTTGTAAATTCTTACTCTCGAATATTATTTTACTGTTCTACACATACATGTACATAGAATATATACCAACCCTGTGAATCACAACAGAAACAAAAAATAACTAGTTCTAATTGTAACGGAGATCGTTATGGATGTTCCCCAATCTCTCATCACTACTAAAGAAGTGATGCCATTGTGCTTCAACACAACAAATCATTTTACATATACAGTTTTTATTGTTTGAACCTATGATGTCTATATCATTCCAATTTTTATTTCATAAGGGAATTTATCGATTTTCTAAATATCTGCCAATCAAAGCAAAGCACATGTGCATGCAGATTGATCATTTTGACCATGTCAATCAATTGAAACTGTTAATATATATCCAAGATATAACTTTCAAAAGATTTCATAGAACAAGATGCCCATAGGCCACATCACTCACAAGCTTTGGTACCAAAAGACAGGTCTTGTCACATATCAATATGATTAATGACCCTGCTTTTCTTGAGAAGATTTTTATAAGATTAATCCTATACATTACCATTGAAAAACATTGATACACTATTTTGGTCCCACACTACCCAAAAATACCATGATCTGAACAAACTCGAATCTACACTATGTCGGGAAGCATTCATAAAAATTTCAACTTTTCTGGGCCAGTGGTTCTTGAGAAGATTTTCAAATGATCCTAACTTAATTTTGCCTTCTCTTGAGGGAGCAGGGCCCTTCATTGGAATGAAATTCATTCCCCTTCAATGTAGGATGATTTATGCCACTTTTGATTGAAAATGGGAATAGTGGTTCTTGAGAAGATTTACAAAAGACATGCAATACATTTTTACTACTTCATGTGCTTGAGCACTTTCTGAGAACACTCCCAGACAAAAAAGTATTGGGGAGAAAAAGAAGAGGGGGAAACAGAGTAAAAACAAAATGCCTACTGCTCTGAACATGCCTTGTCCATTTTAGATTGCAAAACTTTGATTTTCATTCTATAATTTCCTGTCTTTGTTTGGTAAGCCTCCCTTTCTGTCCGAAGGGTTAAGATCTCTTCATCCTCCATCGTCTTCCGTCTCTTTGATGTGGATGGTGTTGGCAATGGACCCAAGTCAATGACCTGACAGTTCACTGTTGCACTGGAACTGGCTACAATCATTTACAAATTGTAGTACATAAATCATGAAATAGAAGTACAAGATTTCAATTAATATCAGGTTCTGCAGCAGAATGGTTGCAAAACACAATTCTACATTGAATGATTTCAGTTAATGTCTTTTGTATATGTATAACTTTTCTAGCCCAGTGGTTCAAGAGAAAAAGATTTCTAAAGAATGTCCCTATATATTCGCATGTAAAACTTTGACCCCCTATTGTAGGTCGGGGCGACCTACAACCATGGACCATGATTTTAACAAAATTGAATCGGCATTATGTAAGGAAGCAGTACTGCTTCGTCATGTAAATTTTAATTTTTCCAACCCAGTGGTTCTTAAGATGATTTTAATTACCCCAACCCATTTTTGCATTTCTGTAATTATCTCCCCTTTGTAAGGGGCATGGCCCTTCCATTGAACTAACAGGTGAGCTAACATTAAATACATGTACATGTAACAATGAAACCTTTATGAATTATTTCATATTCACATACATGTGGAGGCAATCTCAGATGAGGAAGCATGTTGCTGTGGCACATCATTTGGCACAGAGCAAAGTATCACTGCAATGAAAAATAGTGTTAGTGTAAATAAACTTCGTTCCATCTCGACAAAATCATTATGTATTTTCTGTTGAACAACTGTATCTTTATAATACTGTTTTTATATTAATAATAATAATGTGCGTCATTTACATAGCGCATTATATAATTTGTAATTACTCTAAGCGCTTTAACAATGTAAAATGTAAAACATGATAAGATTAATCAGAGCATAAAATATAACATCCAAATAAAATAAAACAATTTAAACATTACGAGTTCATGCGACAAACCATATTAATGGTACAAGTTTCAAGTTTGTTTAATAATGTATGATTAAAGGTACATTGTACATATGTTGTAAAGTGAAATGTGGACTGTTTTTCAATGCATATTTGGGGGGGGGTGGTGGTGACATGTAGAAAACTTTAGAAAAGACACAAGAATTGAAAAGACAATTACAAGAATTATGTCAGTTAAGAGTTGCATATAAATTGGGCCAAAATTAAAAGTATTTGTTTGATGCACATGTACATGTACTCCAACATACAACTTTCAAGGTTGGACATTTTATATCAAGAGAAAAAGTTTGGTTTGCTAAATGAGAATCATTCAATACATCATGGACATGAATAATTGTTAAATATGAAAATTAGGAGTTTGGCTTAATAAATGAGAATCATTCAATACATCATGGACATGGATAATTCATTAATTGTCAAATATGAAAATTAACTTTTATTTTGGCATCAGAAGATGTCAAGATTTCCCCCCACAAAGTCCTTAATTATTTGGCATGAATGAATATTATACATTGGGGTAATGTACATCAAATATTTTTTTTTTAATACTTGGCCTTACTAACTGATACAATTTAATTGTTTGTCTGTATTTCTTGGGTATACCCTGCAACACAATTTGCTAAAATAAGAGCAAAATTATATCAATCAATGTATACATGTAATAGAGCTAGTTGGTTGTGAAAGGTGTATGTACCATGTATACAACACATAATAGGTTACATTTTGAAAATTCATGTACACTATATACCTTCCTCTGTGTCATGTCCTCCAGACAGACCACACAATGTAGGCCTGTCCCCCATTCCATCAATAATTTCTGCCTCCACTGGAGTGGGCGAGGGAGGCTTTCGTCATCCACCAGTTGCCGGTCTCCTGATGGCATCCGCTTTCTCCTTTGCTGAAATTTATTTTTCACATCAGTATACTATAAAAAATGAAAGAGTGATGCACATCTGATATTTAGCAACAATTGTGGAGACATGCAAACATACATGTATATTATATGAACATCTATACTAGTAACAATTTTAAGGAATTTTTTTATAGATACGATGATTAAATGTTAATATAAGCATACTTTGTTTTCTTTAACAAATGTCTCCCCATCTCCCCAAATTGAAATTACACCAGATTGCACCCCCTCCTCTCTCCTCAATGTACTCCATAATACGGAAGAGAAAGCAGGAACATCTATAATAGGCCTTATGAACTACATTTTGTGCATTGACGAAAAAGATGGAGAAAAACAATTAAACATCAACGTGATCTATGTCATTATTGTATATGATACAAAATCGATGAATGTTATCATGTTGAAGTACTAGTTGGAAAGTTGAACATACCATAAAAGATGGGCTTAATGCGATTACAACCCCCACCCCCATGCCATACCCCTTTGTTTTAGGTTTGAATACTGCTTCTTCACCTCTTCAGTCCCCCTTTGACTGGTTTCAGATTGTCTACATAATACACATACATTGTATTATTTCAAAGGTGAAATAGAATGAAATGCTCTTTAAAAAATCTATAGACTGTTCATTTAATGGATCATTTTAGTAAATATTACCATATCATATATTTTTAATAGAATGTAATCAAATTTAATTTAGAATGAAAAGAACAAAGGATAAACTCATAAAGTATGACTACACAATTATCTGTAAAATATCCTGAAAACCATATTTTATTGGGAATGAGAAATCATTCATTTCCCATAATAAGGTTCGGTACAATACATCTCCTGAAAATATTAGCTGTATAGCACATAAGTGAATAATTCATGTGTGTTGTAAGTATATGTAGCCATTCACAAGAGTTTAAAATGGATTTTAAATTTTGATTTCAATTAAATGTTAGTTATATCGTAAAATCATTTTTTAAAAATCTGATATATTTTTTTTAGGTATAATCTGGCATTTTTCAGATGCATGTAGATATTCATAAATGCACATTAAATTCCATTTTTGTAAAAAAAAAAAAAAAAAAATATAAAAAAATAAATTCTAACAGCGACATACAGACGGTGTGTTTGTGTATATCTACATATATGTACACACACATAAATGCATTTGATGTTCATTAAGGCTGGGTATAGATATTGCAGGAACCGGTAACTTATACTATGCTACCCCCTAAATAACTAAAAAAAAAACACAACATTTTATTTGGGGATGGTATAGGCCTAGTATAGATCCCCTACAATCATGACGATTACAAAATTAACGGTTCATGTGTATATATATAATACACAAGTACTTATCTCAAAAACCTCGCATGCTATGGTACACGTATACATATATAGCATAGCTTGCGAAGTTTATAACACAAGCGTCTGTAGTATATTACGACTACTTCCTCAGTAATCAAAACTCGAACTATTCAAATTCGGAAATGCACTGGTACATGTAACAAGTAATAAGACCATGCCAATTTGTAATCTAGTTCGTCGGATTCGCCGCTTCTAGTTGTAACAAATCTAAATTATAATATTATCAAAAAATAATATCCGCCCGCGTGTTCAAAAATATCCGTAAATATTTTTTTAAGTTTTTACAACAAGCGCACAAATAACCTTGATGTATATGCTGACAAATGACAGAAATGTGGGCTCTCGAGAAATTTCCTAACAGTGTAATACGGTAAAGTTATTCATGATGTATATCTTAATATGTACGATACTTCATAACACTGGATTGGAAGTTGTTCCTTATGCTGGAAGCCGATGAAACTTTTGAAGCGCTATTCGATGCCACTATTTAGAGAACATTGATAGCGTATGATTGATTGTTTGATTAGCCTATATATTGACTGAAGTCTCTCTTGAGAACATTTCACTCACATGAAGACGTTACCATTGCTGGTGAAGGGCTGCAAAAGTTAGGCCTATGCTCAGCGCTTATGGCACTGAGGGATCTTTATCGTGCCACACCTGCTGTGACAAGGATCTCAGTTTTTGCAGTCCTATCTGAAGGACCGCCCCATTTATTCGCCTCTTACAACAAGCAAGGGGTACTGATCGATGACTATTTTAAACCCGACCGACAGTTAACGACAAATTCACAAAAGGTTTGGTGATGTCATATCAAAATTCAAAAAAAATGCTCAAAGCGATGCAATGGATATTGCATTTGCAATGAATGTCAAAACTGGATGTGTCCCTAGCAATATGCATATCTCTGAATCGAAAGTTTGTAGAGATGAAACTTAAATAAAATTCTTCAAAAAGACCTTATCAGTTAACGTTGCAAAGTACATGTATTAGGTATAAAGAAAATAAGTCTTTGAAACCTGAAATACTTCTAATTTATTGTAAACTATATCAACAAAGTTGAAAAATATTAAGTTTATGTGGTAAACAAATGATATCCGATGATTTTAGATCTTTATTTTTAGGCGCCCGCTTTTTAAAATCACACTTAATTCAATTAAAAATATTTATATTTCTTGTATTCGCTCGCCTCATAATTTTTATCTCCAAAATTAAAAATAATATTTGTAAAATAATTTCGCCCTCTCGCCTCACTTTTTTTGTTTGAAAATTCGAAGAACTATTTTACAAATTGGTGTGGCCTATAGGGTATGTGTAAAACACGTTCGTCTTAATCATAGTGAGATGAAAATATTTGTTAAAAATAGAAATCGAGTTTATATAGGGGATATGAAAATATACTTCCATTGCAATCGAAGCAAGGTGTAGATTCGCATTCGGGGTAATCCCAAACTCGTATGATACGATGGTCTCGCTTCCGGTAAACAAAATGAGCAGATCGGTACCAATACAATTCGTCTCAGTAGCATGTATCAACAAACACTCGACTTTGATAATGAATATATGGATGTCAAAAATAGTTAAGAAATTTTAGATTTTGATTAAGATTAATTTCATCCGATTAAATTATTTATTTATTTAAAACATAATGCGTTTGTGCAATGTTCCGAGGATGAACTCCTTTTCAATAAAAGGTACACAGATTTTGTTGATAGGAAAAATATTACACAGTACTTACGCATTGACGAATTGGGCGACTTCCTCCCACGCCGATTCCTTCACACGAGAGTTCTTCACTCCCCCTGGCCCCTTCATTTTGCCGAAAAGGCGGTCATCTCTGCATCGGACCGCCTCCACCAAGGCCAAACGCTTTCTTTCGGTCCAATTTGGTTTACGTGCTTTAGGAAAGTCCTCCATCTTGACGTTATACGCGGCAGAAGACAAGCAGACGATTTGTTTACGAAAGATACAGCTGTGCGGAAGCTACGTTTTTTGACAGTGTCGTGAGGAATAAACTCAGCTGAGTAATAAGATTAACTCAGCTGAGATTTAACTAAGATCGTTTTGAGAAATGTAATTGAGGAAAAATCTCAACTGAGATAAAACCTCAGACTTAAGTTGAAACTGAGTTTAAGATTTGAGATTTTTTTTCGAGAAATCCAGGCCTGTTCAGTTATTTTTGAAATATTATTTCTGTATAATTTAAAATTCTAAATCATTTTGAATATTATGATACACGCACAATTCTCGTCTACATTGTACATTGGTCTATCAATAAATATTGGTTATTGCTTAGGGGTTTTCGGTTAGCTTCTCAATGCTAAAAATACTATGAAAGACCTTGAAAATAAAAATAAAATGATGACCTTGACCTTTGACATCATCTTGAAGGTCAATTTCATCGGTCTTAATGCAACTGGGACATGTCTCTTCACTATATCAATGTAAAAGTTATAGGCTTAGATAATGATATTAGAGACTTTCAGGGTCAATAACTATGCTTAAGGGTTTTCGTATCCCTTCGATTAATATTTCTATGCAAGATACTTTTTCTGTGAATTCATTAGCGAAGGTTTCATGTCTCTATGACTTTCCGTTAAGTAGGAGTAGCGATAACAAGGTTTTCAGCGCGAGTCTCTGAAATTGACAGAAGGGTCAAAGTTCAAAGTTATAATGCATACTATCGGAACAAATCAAGAAGTCAATACTTACCCATATAATATGTCAACGCTATCTTAAGCAGGAAAGAGAGTATAAAAAGTACTATTTTTTCCTTTGCTGGTGACCTTGACTTAATTTTCAAGGTCAAAGATCGTATTCCAGTTGGTCTCATGTCTCTACGACAAACCGTTCTCAAGTTTGACATGTTTTACGAATAAATCACAAAACTTAAAAGAGGCATTAACTCCCTTTAAGGGACAACGAATCCCTTCATTTGAAATTATTCGATTCTACTAATTACCCTCTATGCTTTATGAAAGGTTTCATCCTCCCATCATTTACGGTTAAAAAGTAATAGCGATAACAATGATTTCTACGAAAGGTCCAATAACTCCGTAAGGGGTCAAAGTTCAATTACGCAGGGTGAAATGTATTCGTTTCTCAAGAAGTACTATATAATGGACTATAAAGTTTTTCGATAAGTCTTAAGACGATTTTTTTACGGCAGGAAAATAATAATAACTAGAAAATCATTACTAGTAATGAGTAGGTCTTCCATTATACTACTTCCTGTCGATTGAATGTTCATTTTCTTCACACATTATCCGTTGATATTAAGGTCATCAGTGTTGGAAATAAACTGCAGTTCAAATTGCTTTAGTCAAATTCGGTTCCAGTTTTGTGAAATGCATTGGAACATAATCGGATATAATTAATGACTGGAAAAAAATACCCAGCCATCTCTGAGAAATCGTGTCGACAAAAAAAAGGGGGAAACTCTATTCAAAAAGTGAAAAGTCTTATTTTCCGAATTATTTTCCTGTTGTCTTTATTCACTTTCGGTCATGACCGGAAGAGCTCCAATTGAATAAATATTTCATTCTACACCTTAATAATTCTCAACTAATCATACTTCTAACTTTTCTTCAAAAATACCCATATTTGAGACAACTTCCAGTTTTTCGGTCGGCACTTCCGGTGGACATATTTTACATGAACAAGACCTAATCATCATCCATAATAGCCCCAATATCTGTCAAAACAAAAAAAACTTCAAAAAAGCATATTTTTATATCGCTTCCTGTCACGACCGGAAGTGACGGCTACGCACGATTCTCACATGATGGAAACACACTGATGACTGACTATCAGTCTTGAAAACTTGAGACTTCATTCGTTCACATTTGCAGAATATTAGCTTGAACAAATTCTCATTTAAAGACTGCTAATCTCGCGACCGGAAGTAGATTTCACCAAAATATTTTAAGTTACTCTAAACATTTGCAATGTCAATAACATACAAGAAAATCATTTGTAATACTCCATATACAAGCGAGATTTCAGTCAGAGTCAAAAACTCAATTTTTCCAGTTTTCTTTTAAAACCGGAAGTTGCCGTTTTTGCTTCCGGTAGGATCAACATATTTCAAAAGAACAAGAATGAAACAGAAAGCTAATGTTCGTTCTGCGTCAAAAGAAAAAAATCTGAAATTTTCGATTTCTTTGATCACTTCCGGTGAGGTCCGCAAGTGACGGCTGACGGAGTTAACCATATTCCTCAAACCTACTTGTCATGATATATCTATCCAGAACGTTTGGTGCCTTAATCTTTAAATGTTGCTGAGTAATTTTATAAACAAAATCTCATTTCGAGGACAGGAAATCGCGCGACCGGAAGTAGATTTTACAAAGATAGTTGACGTTACTTTAGATATTGTCAGTGTCAGTAACATATTTGAAAATTATTTAAAATACTTCATTCACAAGCGAGATTTATGGGAAATACAAATGTCCAATTTATTTCGATTTTCTCTTATAACCGGAAGTTGTCGTTTTTGTTTCCTGTGGGACTTACATATTTCGAAACTGCAAAAGAGATGCAATAAAGTGATGCAAGGTTTTATATAAAAAAAAAAGAAAAGTTGAAATTTTCGATTTCTTTTATCACTTCCGTTGACGACAGGAAGTGATGGCGGACGTGCTTAACCCAAACTGGCTCGCCTACTCCTTAAGGTCTATCACTCGTGTAAGTTTGGTATCTTAATCTTTTACTGTTTCTGAGATCTCGCGCGGACAAAATATTTTTGAAAAAAAAAAACGGAAATCGGACATATCTGACGAACGGAAGTAAATTCAAAAAAATGAAGAAAAAAAGTCTGGAGGTATTTTTATCCTCTATCATCCCTGAAAAATTCAAGAAAATCCATCCAGCCATCTCTGAGAAATCGTCAGTGGAAAAAAAAATATTCCGCAATTTCGAAATAGAAAAACCCATATGTGAGCACAACATCTTGTATCATGTGACTCAGTTTTTGTTACTGGATAATCCTTGAAGCGTTTAATGAAATTTAAACACCACTATAAGTGAACCTGTAATTTATTAATCATGTTCAAACTAATGAAAGGTGAAGATAACGAAGTAATAAACCAAGTTCAAACAAAACAAAAAACTATTAAAAGTAATTGACTGCGACAACTTTAAAACAGTTAACAACCGTTTACTAATGACTACGTTTGCAAATGAGTGAATAAACATGTAAATTACACAAATTGATTCCCATCTAAAAACAATGATATCAAGAAGGTGGCGCACAAAGAAGGCCACAAAGCAATGAAACGTGCGAACAAGTTGCTGCTTGATATGCTGATTGATGGTACACCTGGTGGTCCTCATTCGGTACACTACCGTTAAAACGACTTTGAAGACACTTGCTAAAATCTATAAAGGGATATCAAGGGACCTAATGTCACATGCGCCGGGTACATATAGTGTGGACTTCATTTCCACTCTCCTGTACACTAGTACATGAAGCTGACACCAGTTGAAATTTTAAGTATGTAATTCATTTTAATTTTCCAACACGGACATGTCAAATTCATATTAAAATAAAAGTACCTAACGTGGATCTCACACTTTGCCAATTTGTTTCCGCATCGACAAAATATAACAACTGGATGAATAAAGTAAGAATTCCCAAATTAAGAACTTCTTTTCATTGACAGCAACATTATTGTTATTTATTATGTTCACAAGTTTTCTTATTTAGAAAGTCCATTTCCGTTTACAATATTGGTAAAAGCAAATTTGCCTTTTACCCACAAAATAAAACATGCCCTGTCGTGTCGTGATGAACTTGCAAATTCTCTGTAAATTTATACGGATTTGAATTACAGAAATATCCACCCTTGTACAGCTTTAGAATATTGTAACGAATCAACAGCGATAGTCTTCCATCTCGACTATCCAGTGGGGATCCGGGTTAAAATAGGTCCCAGTACCCCCTTGCTTGTCGTAAGAGGCGATTAAATGGAGAGGTCCTTCGGATGAGACCACAGCAACCGAGGTCCCGTGTCACAGCAGGTGTGGCACGATAAAGATCCTTCCCTGCTCAATGGCCATAAGCGCCGAGCATAGGCCTAAATTTTGCAGCCCTTCACTGACAGTGGTGACGTCTCCATATGAGTAAAATATTCTCGAAAGGGACGTTAAACAATATTCAATAAATCAATCCATCTCGACTAAGCGCCAGGTTGACCTACAATAACAAATTGACGCACGACTTCGAATGACGAATGTGGGAACAAACGGTTTGAGACGAACGGTTTTAAATGAGAACGGAACGTTTTGGTCTGGGAAAGAAACGATTTGATGTGGGAATAGGGCAGCAGTATGCCCCAGGCTCTGTATATGAATATTTCACAGAATTAAGTGCATGTCATGAATCAATTAAGACATTATATGTATATTTATGATTTTTTATTTTTAGATTTCCATATGGTTGCTGACGAGGCCGACGGGAAAACAGGTTTCTTTATATTTTTAACCAATTTACCGATGGTAAAGTCGGTCGTGGCACACTGATTTTGACTACAGATTTCTCCGTTTACTTGATATAGTGCTCACGGCGAGTATGAGATTGATAGCTGTTTCTATCTGTTAGCCCGTCGATTCCGGTTCAGACAGGAAGTGGTTGGAAAATGTATGATATTCAGATTTTGTAGAATGAGTTTCTCAGAGATGGCTTGGTGGATTTTCTTGCAATTTTCAGAGATGATAAAAAATTGTAATACCCTTAGATAATTATTTTTTTTCATTTTGATAAAACTCACCACTTCCGTTCGTGAGACATGTCCGATTTCCGTTTTTTAAAAGATATCAGAGGTAACCTCAGAGACTACTACAAATAATCGAGTGAAACTTTCAGGGATAATAGATCTATCAATTGTTTAATGCTTTCTTGTACTTTAGTTTATTGACGTCACTTCCGGTCGTCACCTGAAGTGATAAAAGAAATTTCAAACTTTTTTTCTTTTAAATTGAAACGCATACCAGTTTATTAGGTCTCTTCTGAAGTGTCAAAAATGTCGACCCCGTCAGACGTCAAAACGACAACTTCCGGTTTCTCAATAAGATACTCTTAAAATTTCATCTTTTGTGTCCCAATACACATGTATATCTCGCTTATATTTCAGGTGTGTGATATGATTTTCATATATCTGAATGATAGTATCAATTTTAGAGTGTTAGTGACACTGCTTGTCATCAGAATATATTTCTTTCTTTTTAAAAACAAATTCCTGATACTTTTCCATGTAAACATTCGATCTCCTATTGTGGCCCCATCCAAGCCTTCCGGGTTATGATTTTAATAAATTCAAATCTGTACTACCTGATGATGCATGCACATCAAAATTACTAACCATAGAAATGTTACTCAAAATACCCCATAAAGATTTTTCATCTGTAGTTCCATATAACCCTTCCATTCAATAAATTCGAATTTATACTATCGGTTAATTCCATAAAAAGTGAAGAAGAAAAAACGAACAGTGATCAATCTCATAACTCCTGTAAGCAATACAAAATAGAGAGTTGGGCAGACATGGGCCCCTTGATATACCAGAGATGGAATCAGATAAACGAAAAAGTCAGAACTGAGTGCCAAAAAGTAGCCCAACATTCGGTGTGAAGCACGACAGACAATCAGAGTAATTAAGTATCCCTTGCTTTAAATATTGGCAATTTAATGTACACTAATGACAGTTGCAAACAGAGAACAATATTGAACATGTATTTGAAGTTATTCACCAACATAAAACTTATTCAAACCGTACGATTTATTCCAGAAGTTGGATTAGATGTGAAAGATTCCAACATTCTTGGTTTGATGTTTTTTGCACTTCTGAAAAAGGGATACTATGATGGCGCTAAGCAACTTATAGAAATAGGCTGCGTAAGCGTAATGTTACTTAATTTTTTTTCAAACGAAGTAGTGCATGTAAGTATCTGAAATTTGCAGAAACTGGTAATCTATTTGTACACCCTCTCTGCAAAAGATATTGATTGCAATCCTAACGCATGGTCCGCTCAATATATTCAGAACCCTTTGCTCTACATCCGTCATATTTTGTGTACTAGTAGCCCTGCAGACCCAAACTATACCAGACTAAAGAAAATATAATCTGCTTATGAACTTCTTGCTGGGTAGATATTTACCATGAGATACAGGTAACCTTGAAGGGGATTTAGGCCCTTAGTGATTTTATATCAAACCTTAAAAACTTTTCTGCACTTAAGAACCCTTTCATGGATATTAGTACGAAAAAAAGCTTTTTAATTAACGTCCCGTGAGGATCCGGGTTAGAATAGGTCCGCAGTACCCCTTGCTTGTCGTAAGAAGTGACTAGCTAGGGTGGTCGTTCGGACGAGACCGCAAAACCAAGGTCCTGTGTCACAGCAGTTGTGACACGATACAGATTCCTCCCTGCTTAAATCGCAACCCTTTGCCAATAATGATGACGTATCCATATGAGTGAAAGATTCTCGAGAGGGACGTTAAACAATATACAATCAATCTTTTAATTTACAATGTTTATTTATATGATACATAGTTTGTAACTCACTACTATCCGGGTTTCATGTCTGCATGTCATATGTCCAGTATATCAGTCCCCTACCGCTTGGTAAAATTGAAAGGGATTATAGCTTTATGCTCTTTCTGTCCCCCTGTCCCATTTTTAATAGCATCCATTATGCTCGTAATGATTCATTTGAAACTTATAGTGTAGTTCCAGAGTGGCAAACTAAAGATCAAGTTAGATTTTCGTAACGGTTGATTGAAATATGTTGATAATTGTATCGGTATAGGTCCGAATTCCCCATCTTTTGATTGGATGTGTTATTCTACAAGAGACGGCTGATGATTGGAAAACGAGTCTACTGCAAAAGGACAAGGTCTTACAGATGAAAACGTATGTATCATGTATTTCTTTAGTCTACTTCAATAGTTGTAACGATCTGAACTTGATTTATAACGCTGTTATGTTTTCTGGGGTTGATATTAGTTTCCAAACATTCTGTTGCCGCATATTATGGTTTACTTTGAGGTTAAAACTCATTGTGATTTGTCCATCTAACGTCATCAACATTCTTTGTATCATACAAATCGAGATTAAGTTTGGTGGCAGTATACTTTATTCTGGGAAAGACGCAAGTGTCAAAAGGTCAAATATCACTCGACTTTCGTTGATATGTTAAATGTTGCCGCACATTATCAAACTCCATAGGCATGTGTATCAAAGCTAGAAGATGGTCGTATTCCATGTTCATAGCGAATATATGAACATCACGATTTACTTTGGGGAGGAGGCGTACATGGTAGATGTATGAGTTTATTACACTTGGTAACTAAACAGGGAACAATTGCATGTATGAGTATGAAAGGCATTGTATTTTAGAAATAATTTTGAAATACACCAGGGCATGAACTGCAACATTTTACTTTTGGGAATCTCTGCCGTTACAGTAAACGTACTACCGTGGTATATTTATTGAGTAGCTTTGTATTATTGTGCGCATTGCAGCTTGCATTCGTAAAGAAATGGCTATCATGCCTCCCCTTCCTATAAAGGTGTGTTGCTAAAACGCGAAACGGAAGATGGGACGGAACGGGAAATATGTCATGTAATAATTTATGAGAAGGTCATCATTTTACAAAATAAAAGTTTTATCATGAACAAAGGAAGCAGAAATTACTCAGAGAGAAAGAGAGCGGGAAGTCATCCGAAGAATCCACCGTTCCATCTACTTCATACTAAATGCACATGCATTTTAAGATCATCATAACGTATACCATGAAAAATATCAACACAGAAAAAAATACTCATGCTGAAAAAGACTTGAAGACTTGAGTTTTCAAACTTTATATCCAATAAATTACCCCCCCCCCCCCCCCAACAACATTCTAAAATATATATATATTTTTTTTTTTCAAAATTTTCCCCCAAACTTGGCCTTCATAGATCAAACATGCTTGTATTTGTACTTTGTTGTACATCTGGTATAATACATGTATGTATGTATCGCATTAGATTTTAAAGCGAACGAGTCCGGTGTATATAAAAGGTTTGCCTCATTTGGGATGAATGTATGTGAAAGTTTGTATATTTACCGATACCCTGCGATTAGCGTTGAACCAGAAGATATACAGCTGGAAAGAAAGACTGAAAGTGAACCAATGAAAACTATGGTGAAGTTTACGATCCATAGTATGAGGAATTAACAGATCTATATGAAATAGCTAAAAGGTTTACAGACAATTTATGCTTGAATGGAATTAAAAGGTCATCTCATTAATCTTAATATTAAGATATAAGTACAGTGTATTTAGTTTAGAAATAAACTGTTAGAAGTCCTCCCTATTTAGGACTGGAGTGCTGCGGTCACAAAGTCCCTGTTAGTCAAGGATAATATATCAAACACAAGATGTTTCACTTGCTGACTTAATAAGATCAAGGTTTGTTGTTATATACATACCATACCCCCTGTTGTAAGTATACACATACACGGTATTGTGTGTATACTTACATGTACAACTGTATATATTTACAAATGACAATGTGCGTGAATGATGTTTTGCCACCCGGGGGGGGGGGGGGGCATTTAAAGTACCTGTGTTCTTTGCATTCTCTACCCATAGATTTCGCTGCTTGCAACACATCTGTCAAAGCTGACATTTTAAAATGCTTGTAAAACTCTTTGTAAATTCTTATACAAACGTTTACCTTCGCTTACTCAATTTATGATGCAAAAGTTTTATCGCTTGCAAACAAATTCCCAAACGTTTCATTTTAATCATAATAAAGTATTTCCTTTCGATGTTTGGTGTTATCTTAGCTACATTAATCATTCCAATTCTTAAATGCAGTTCCGTTTTCCGTTCCCCCTTTTAGCAACATCCCCTATATAGGTGGCAAATTGTTTTAGTGTGAATTCATCTTCTTCTCCAACTTCTCATCGAAGGTCTGCCGGGGTCATTATTTTGTTTTTGTCTTTCGACACAAACCTTTGATATTTGATGTGTGGCAAGTTTAATTTACCATCATATGTTCACAACACTGCTACTTGGTTGAAGCACTTATACATGAAGGTGACTGTTACATACTGTAATTTCCACTTTAAAGCTGATCCCTTAATGTTTCTTTTTTTAAAACTATGGAAAATGGAAGGAATGATATTAGTCTTATTTTGCTTAGACAATTCATCCAAGTTACAATTTGTAAAGATATCAAAGACAAAACTATTGGAAAGTTTGTATGTTTTCGAAAGAATGTGCACCAAACAGGCACTGCGAATAACGAGTGGCATTCATGAGAACGATATGAAGGGCAACACGAGAAGAACTAGAGATGTGACGATATCAGGACAACACATTGATCACGCAGGCAGACTTCTCCTGAATCACGGTTACATGTCAGACGCCATAAAGACAAAAAACAGTGATTATCTAAACGACGAAATCGTCAAAAAAGTCATCAATCAGATGTGGTACAAGCAAGAAAATATCTCTTTTAAACTAGTAAGTATTTATTATTTGCAAATTTTAGTATCTGATAACATTCATACATTCACACACATAATATAATAACATATCAAGGTTGACAGTAACCATGTAAAGAGTGGAAAGGTATTAGATATATTTTTCATACAGTCCATATTGTAATGCATATTTATATTCCCCAAACAAAGTTTAGGATCATATTGTTTTTACTCTGTTTCTTATTATTAAGGTCTTCCGTTCCAGACGGAAGACCTTATAGTGATTCTACTGTTTATTAAGGTCTTCCGTCTCAACGGAAGACCTTATAGTGATTCTTATGTTTCTTTTCCTCTATTATTAAGGTCTTCCGTTTCGACGGAAGACCTTCTTGTTATTCTGTTGTTTCTTTTCCTCTTTTATTATTAAGGTCTTCCGTCTCAACGGAAATAAAGGTTTATCATTGTCATCCGTCACTTCCGACCGTTACTGGAAGTGAACGAAAGAAACGCCAAATTTCAAAATTATGCTTTTGAAACAAAACTTGCATAGATTAATTAGGTCTCTTGCGGCGTTTCTGAAAATGTTAAACTTACCGGAAGTTTAACCAGCAACTTCCGGTTTTTAGAGAAAAACTTCGGGAAAATGGTTTTTCTTTGCTATCATATCTCTCGCTTATAATGCAAGTGTTTTTGTGATTTTCACATATATAATTGACATTATCCATCTTCAGAGTATAGTGAATCATTGTTTTTTTCGAAATTCACTTCCGTCAGTTAAATATGTACGATATCCGGGTTTTTCTCTCCAAGTGTTTTCTCATCAATACTCAAAGATTGAGTCTTGAAGCTTTCAGGAAAGTTAGATAGTGACTTGTAGATGTGGCATACGTGTTTCAACTTTCTTGATGTCACTTTCGTCATCCGCTGGAAGTACCATAAAATATGTAATATTTCATTGTTTAAATTCTAATCCTCATAAAATTATTTAATAGAGTGTAATAAGTCATATCATTTCCACCAGAAGTTGGTTGTTCGAAACCGGAAGTTGTCCAAAAGTATTTTTTATGGAAATTTTTAGTGTGCGTTCCTACGTGGTTCAATTGGAATTTTTAGTCGTTTTATGGACTCACGATATACTCGAAAGTGAATGAAACAAAACCGAAATTGTTTACAATTGATAAATCACGTCTTACATGTACGTGTTTATTTCTTTCATGTTTAGTCGTTCTTCACTAATTCACTAATTGAATTCTTCCAGTCAAGGTCCTATCTCGTCAGAAATTCGACGGAAGACCTATTCGTTGCTTGCAACGAGATCATTTGTAGTTTTCTTTTTATTCTTATTATTCCTCTTCTTTAATGAGAAATTTATCCGCGCGATTTTGTCAAAGTGCTTCGACAGATCCAATTCAAACTTTGTGAGCTGATAGGGGGTCATTAGGAGAGTTCCAATTAACTTTTCGAATTTTCAAAATGGCCGCCGTTTCAAGATGGCGGACAAAAAAACGTCAAAAACTCAAGGTTGTCGGATTTCAACCAAATTCTATTTCTAGGGTAATTTAGTGACCCCAAGTCCATTTCCACCATCAAAATATTTTTTTTGAGCCGACATTTTCAAAATGGCCGCCATATACCGAAATATTTTAAAGTGTTAAAATCTCTACAACATTTGGGTTCTGGGGTAAATGGAGGGTCCACAGTTCATTTCTAGCATCAGTATTTCCTTCCAATGCAAGGTGAAGATAACGAACAGTGATCAATCTCATAACTCCTACAAGCAATACAAAATAGATAGTTGGGAAAACACGGACCCCTGGACACACCAGAGGTGGGATCAGGTGCCTAGGAGGAGTAAGCATTTTCAGATGTTTCAAAATGGCCGCCATTGAAGAAAATGGCGGCCAAAAAACAAGTCCGTTGGATTTCAACCAAATTTAGTTTCTAGGGTTTTTTGAGGATCCTGAGTGCATATCTGGCATCATAAAGCATTTCTGACATGGAGAGGTGTTCGGAGACATTTGTGTTGGCATCCCAACACAGTGATAGCTCGTTATTATTTTTTTTCCTTTCGTCTCCGAGACGGTTGCATGGATTTTCATGTAACTTTCACAGATTATGGAGAACGATGGTACCTCGAGGACATTTTTTTTAATTTTAATTTTTTCAAAATTTACTTCCGTTTGTGAGATACGTCCGATTTTTCGGTTTTTGAAAGCAACTTTGTCCGGAGGTAAACTTGAAAACGACTAAATATAATCGAATGAAACTTTCAGGGATGATATATCCCTTTTTTTATGGTGCATGCACGTAATATTTTTTGTTGCCGTCACTTCCGGTCGTCACCGGAAGTGATTAAATGAATCATAAATTTCAAACTGTTTTCTTTCAAATTGAAACCTATATCGGTTTATTAGGTCTCTTTCTAATTCTCAAAAAATATGGACCCCACCGGAAGTTGAATCTCCAACTCCCTGTTATGTCAAAGAAAGTCTATTCATTCTCTCACTTTTCAGTGCCATAGATCTCGGTCATGAAACAAGTTAATGAGTTGAGTTTTTCCATATATTATAGTCACTGTAAATGTCTAGAGTAACGTCAAATATTTTGTAAAATTCACTTCCGGTCGTTAGATATGTTGTGGACAAATTCAGACTTTGTTTCCCTGATATCTCCGGAACGAGTATAGATATTCACTTGAAACTTGCAGGGGCTATAGATTAGCAATAGTCCATCTTATACATATTTTGTATATGAGTGTACGTCACTTCCGGTTTCAACAGAAAGTGGTTGAAAAATTTACTATATTCAAATTTTTTCAACACGATTTCTCAGAGATGGCTAAATGGATTTTCTTGACAATTATGAAGATGATAGAGAATTGTAGTTCCCTTAGACACGATCTTTCATTTTTACAAAATCTACTTCAGTTCGTAAGATATGTCCGATTTCCATTTTTCAAAAAATCATCTTGTCCGGAGGTAATCTCAAAAAACGACTAAAGAGGAACAAATGAAACTTTCTGGTATTATAGATCTCTCGATTGTATAGTGCATGCACATTAATTTGTTTTTCGTTATCACTTCCGGTCGTAACCGGAAGGGATTCAAAGAATCACTAATTTCAAACTTTTTCTTTTAAATTGAAACCTACACTAGTTTATTAAGTCTCTTTCAAAGTATTCAAAGAATGTTGATCCCGTCGATAGTCAAAACGGCTACTTCCGGTTTCTCGATAAGATACTCGTCTTTGTGTCCCCCATAAATCTCGTTGATATTTCAAGTGTTTGATATGATTTTCAAATATCTTAAGAACAGTATCAACATCTAGAGTTAAGACAATTTTATTTTTCAAAATTCACATCCGGTCGGTAGTAAGCCACTACTTTTTCTTTCTTTAGTCTGCTTCTTTCCCTTGAGAATTCTTTCAAATAGAGACGTGAAACTTTCAGGGAATATAGACAATAGAGAGTTGCTGTGGTTTATGGGAAAACACATCTGAATATTACTTCCGGCCGTCACCGGAAGTTACGAGAAATGTGTGCAAACTTCATTAACACACCTCTCATTTCTTGAAAAGGCACATTCTCTGATATATTTGAATGCTTCTCGTAAGAACAGAAAACTGTGTACCGGAAGTGTTCAAACGGAAGACCTACTCATTACTAGTAATGAGTGTCTAGTTATTATTTTTATTATTTTCCCCCCTTCATTTCTCAGAGATGGCTGGATGGATTTTCTAGAGAATTTCAGGAAGGTAGAGAATGAAAATACCTCAAACAGTGATTTTTCTTTTTTTCAAAGTTCACTTCTGGTCGGAAAATATGGCTTAATAGCTGTTTTCTTTGTTTAGCGGTTTTCTCAGAAACGATAAAAGATAGAGTCACCAAATTTTCAGAGTTGATAGATCTCACTTTGTAGGCGTGCAGTTGGAGGTTCAAAATGTCGGCCGTCACTTCCGGTCGTCACTGGAAGTGATAAAATGAATCAAAAAAATTAAAATTGTAGTTGTTGAATCGAAACCTTTACCACTTTATCAAGTTTCTTTTAGAGTATTGAAAACCGTTGACCCCACCGGAAGTCGAAACGTCGACTTCCGGTAATTAAGGAAAACTTTTCAAATTCTCCTTTTTCAATGCTTTAAATCTCGTTTACTAAACAAGTGTTTGACTTGTATTTAATATATGTTGTAGACACTATAAATGTCTAGAGTAATAGTATATATTTTTCAAAAATTCACTTCCGGTCGTGAGATTGGGGTGGACAAATTCAAACCTTGTTTTTTCAGTTTCTCAATAATGAATATATATAGACGCTTGAAACGTATGGGGTTAATCAACTAGCATTAGTCCATTCTACACATACTTTCAATTTTTTCGTCCTTCCCTTCCGCTCTCTACCGGAAATATTTGAAAAAAATGGCGATTTTCCGATTTCTTCGAGTAATTTCTCTGAGATGGCTAGGTAGATTTTCTTGAAAATTTCAGGACTAATGTCTCTTGAAACGAATTTGCTGTGGTTATTTTTGTTTTTCCAAAATTCATTTCCGGTAGGAAAATATTGCCGATTTTCTATTTCTCAAATGAGATTTTGTCCAGCATTTTTCTTGGAAAGAGTAAAAGATAGATTCATCATATTTTCAGGGATGATCAATCTCTGTTTGTAAGCATCCAATAGGGTGTTGAACATGTCGACCGTCACTTCCTGTCGTCACGGAAAGTGATTGAAATAATCGTAAATTTCAAAAATTTTCTTTTAAATTGAAACCTATAGTAGTTTATTAAGTCTCTTTCAAAAAGCCAAAAGAATATTGACCCCGTCGGTAGTAAAAACGACTACTTTTTTACTTTTCGTCTCTTTGTCCCCATAAATCTCGCTTATATTTGAAATGTTTGATATGATTTTCACATGTCTTAAGAATAGTATCAACTTCTAAAGTATTGACAATTTTGTTTTTCAAAATTGACTTCCGGTCGGTAGTAACCTACTGCTTTCTCTTTCTTTAGTCTACTTCTTTTTGTTGAGAACTCTTTCAGATAGAGACGTAAAATTTTGAGGGAATATAGACAGTAAAGAGTCGCTGTCATTTATAGGAAAACACATCTGAATAGTACTTCTGGTCGTCACCCGAAGTTACGAGAAATGAGTACAAAATTCGATAATACACTTCTCATTTATTGTTAAGGTACATTCTCTCATATATTTGAATGGTTTTCGTAGGAACAGAAAGCTTTTTACCGGAAGTGATCAAACGGAAGAACTACTCATTACTGGTAATGAATGTCTAGTTAAGGTATTCCGTTCCAGACGGAAGACCTTATAGTGATTCTACTGTTTATTATGTCTCCGAACACAAAGTGTCGGAGACATATTGTTTTTGCTCCGTTTCTTATTATTATGTCTCCGAACACAAAGTGTTGGAGACATGTTGTTTTTGCTCCGTTTCTTATTATGTCTCCGAACACAAAGTGTCGGAGACATATTGTTTTTGCTCCGTTTCTTATGCTTATTATGTCTCCGAACACAAATTGTTTTTGCTCCGTTTCTTATTAAGGTCTTCCGTTCTTCACGGAAGACCTTATAGTGATTCTACTGTTTCTTCTTATTATTATTATTAAGGTCTTTCGTTCTTCACGGAAGACCTTATAGTGATTCTACTGTTTCTTATTATTAAGGTCTTCCGTTTTTCACGGAAGACCTTATAGTGATTCTACTGTTTCTTATTAAGGTATTCTGTTCTTCACGGAAGACCTTATAGTGATTCTACTGTTTCTCATTAAGGTATTCCGTTCTTCACGGAAGACCTTATAGTGATTCTACTGTTTCTTATTCTTATCATTATTATTATTTTGACCAAATTTTGTGCAGGAGTTTTCTCGAAAACTATACAGTGGTTTTCAGTGAAATTTTCAGGAAAAATGCATTATATTATGTACTTTGTTTATCACCAAAAAAAAAAAATTGGGAAAATTCCATTTCGGTTCCAAGTTATGGACAATTTTCTGATTTTCAAATGGAACTTTGTCCGCGAGTGATCTACAGGAAGGGTTAAAGATATGAACTGGAGACTTATTAGAGATAATAGAACATGACTTATAGATTTGCAGAATCGCTATTTCGTACGTCGTCATCACTTCCGGTCGCTACCGGAAGCGAATTTAAAAAATGGATTTTTTGTTTTTTAATGTTTTTCTTTGATAAAGGTAAGATAAATAGAGAATCCTTATAAAATGCTGAATATGATATTTGTTTTTAAATTGATTAAACCAAACTCTAGATATCCGTAATTTTCATTTTGAAGCGAGGTCCTCGCTAGCCTAATGGTTAGCGTAGTGGATTTTCATGCGGGCGACCCGGGTTCAATCCCCAGATTACTCGAATATTTTTTCCCCACTTTATAACAAATGAAAAATTTAAGGTTATCTACTGGACACGGAAAGAATGGAAGACATTCTTGTTGCCATGGCAACAAGTTTCTAGTTATGTCTCCGAACACAAAGTGTCGGAGACATATTGTTTTTGCTCCGTTTCTTATTATTATGTCTCCGAACACAAAGTGTCGGAGACATATTGTTTTTGCTCCGGTTCTTATTATGTCTCCGAACACAAAGTGTCGGAGACATATTGTTTTTGCTCCGTTTCTTATTATTCTTATTATTATTTTCTTCTTATTATTCTTATTATTCCTCTTCTTTAGTGAGAAATTTGCCCGACCTATTTTGTGAAAGTGCTTCGACAGATCCACTTCAAACTTTGTGAGCTGATAGGGGGTCACTAGGATGGGTGCATTCAACTATTCAAATTTTCAAAATGACCGCCGTTTCAAGATGGCGGCCAAAAAACTTCAAAAACTCAAGGTTGTCTGATTTCAACCAAATTCTATTTCTAGGGTAATTTAGTGACCCCAAGTCCATTTCCACCATCAAAAACTGTTTTTGAGCCGCCATTTTCAAAATTCCCGCCATATACCAATATATTTCAAAGTGTTAAAATATCTGCAACATTTGGGTTCTGGGGTTAATGAAGGGTCCATAGTTCATTTCTAGCATCAGTATTTCCTTTCAATCTATTTTCAAATGTTTCAAAATGGCCACCATTGAAGAAAATGGCGGCCAAAAAACAAGTCCGTCGGATTTCAACCAAATTTAGTTTCTAGGGTTTTTGGAGGATCCTGAGTGCAGCGCGATTTTGTGACAGTGCTTCGACAGATGCACTTCAAACTTTGTGAGCTGATAGGGGGTCATTAGGAGAGGTGCATTCAACTTTTCAAAATGGCCGCCGTTTCAAGATGGCGGACAAAAACGTTGAAAACTCAAGGTTGTCGGATTTCAACCAAATTCTATTTCTAGGGTAATTTAGTGACCCCAAGTTCATTTCCACCATCAAAAATTTCTTGAGCCACCATCTTCGAAATGGCCGCCATATACCAAAATATTTGAAAATGTTAAAATATCTACAACATTTGGTTTCTGGGTTAAATGGAGGGTCCACAGTTCATTTCTAGCATCAGTATTTCCTTCCAATCTATTTTCAAATGTTTCAAAATCGCCGCCATTGAAGAAAATGGCGACCAAAAAACAGGTCCGTCGGATTTCAGCCAAATTAAGTTTCTAGGGTTTTTGGAGGATCTTGAGTGCATATCTGGCATCAAAAAGCATTTTTGACATGGGGAGGTGTTCGGAGACATTTGTGTTGGCAGAGCTTGTTCTTATTATTCTTTTCTTCTTATTATTTCTCTTCTTTAGTGAGAAATTTGTCCGTGCGATTACATGAAAGCGCTTCAACTTATCAACTTCAAACTTTGTGAGCTGATAGGGGGTCATAAGGAGGGGTGCAATCAACTTTCCAAATTTTCAAAATGACCGCCGTTTCAAAATGGCGGACAAAAACGTTAAAAAAAAATCTCAGTTATCGGCTTTCAACCAAATTTTATTTCTAAAGTAATATTGTGACCCTGAGTCCATTTCCACCATCAACTTTTTTTTTGAGCCGCCATTTTCAAAATGACCGCCATATACCGAAATATTTGAAAGTGTTAAGATTCTACAGCATTTAGGTTTTGGGGTCAATTGAGGGTCCACAGTTCTTTTCTAGCATCAGTATTCCCTTCCTATGTATTTCCGAATGTTTCAAAATCGCCGCCATTGAAGAAAATGGCGGCCAAAAATCAAGTCTTGATATTCATATCATAGGTAGATACTGAGAACCTTAACTGATTTGCATGGTTAAAATTACCAATTTGCACGCGCATGCAAGTGCGCTTCATTTTGATTGGATAATACTAAAACGTTTGTAACTATCTTATTTATGAAGCGAATGGGATGATATTCACAGCATACGTTGACAATATGTGTTCCTATATATTGGTGTAACAAAAAAATGCCAACGCACACGCATTTTCGCGTGCAACGTTTTTCAAATGTTCAATTTTTAAAGGACGATAACGTTTTTGTTTTTCATCAAATTCTATTGATATTAGTGGTTTAGATGTGTCTTGGTACTCTTTACAAATTGATGTGGTTAGAATTACTGCTCAGCACGTGCATGTACGTGTGTTGAATTCTGATTGGACGATTTTAAAATCGCTATAACTTCCTTATATTTGGTGGAAACGTTTTGAAATTCATATTTTGGGTATATGATACAATTGCCAGTTGAACGACATTAACAGAAATTCGGAATCATACATGTTTGCGCGTGTATGCACGTGCAACGCTTTCTCTCATTTCTTGGTACTGAAATGACCATATTGAGCGTACTACATGTAATTAGAGGTTAAAATAACATGATTTTTTGCTATAGATTCACAAGGACATCACTTTTTAATTGGGGGAGGTTTGTGGAACATATGTAACGGTCCCCGTTACAATTAGAACTAGTTTGAAATTGGTGTTACCGTTAGTATGATCTCAGCTACATACAATGTATATATGGGATGACTCCAAAATGTCATTTGCATTGTTGTAGTCTTCCCTTGCTTCGGTATATTAAACAATATATTGCATGAATACTCGGGAGATATGAAGATGTATTCCCCAAAGAAAACAAGAGACCCAAAGACCTTCTCCGTGAACTGAATACTAGTTAAAAAGTATCACTACGTCCATGGGCCATGAAATCTAGAAAAAAAATCCTTTTCTGAATATCGAAGCTAAATTCTAATGTTCAGCAACAGTATAAAACAAGATGTGCTCTTAAAACTTCACTGCCTTCAAAAGTGCATACACTGTTGAAAGGCTTTAAATAATAATTGTATAAACATTAAAACATGAAAAGATTTGACTAATTTGGACTCATCCTAAAGTCACAACCCTGGGTTTTGAAATTCACCATTTTTTCGTACATCCTTTTCTGCTATTCCTAAGTATGCATTTAGATTTTATACAGTATATAGCACTAAAGAAGATGTTATTAAAATGTTTTATTACACATAAACACTATGTAACAAGTTTGGCCCCACCCTGGGGTCAGAACCCATACCCCGGGGATCATGAAATTTACAATTTCGGTAGAGGCCTTCTTGCTCTACATTACCATGCATTTAGTTTTTCGTACATGTGTGCTGTTCTTGAAAAGAAGATTTATAAAAGTTGGTAAATTTTGGGCAGGTTTCGCCCCGCCCCTAAGGCCCGAGGGGTGCAGTAATCCTGAAATTTACAATTCATGTCACCCTTGTTCCAAAAATGCTTCATACCAATTGGAATGATAGTTATTAAGAAGTTAAATATGTCTATTGTTCACACCTTTAAAAACTGACCATTTTGGCCCCACCCTGATACCAAAACCCCTACCCCTCAGATCATCAAATTTACAAATGTGGTAAAGGACTACCTACTCTTTTTAAACAAACACTATATACCAAGTTTGCCCCCACCCTGGGGTTAGAAACCCTACCCCGGGTATCATGAAATTTTAGTAGAGGCCTTCCTGCTTTCCATCACCAAGTATTTAGTTTTTCTTACACATGTGCGGTTCCTGAGAAGGTTTATGAAAATTTGTCAATTTTGGGCAGTTTTTCTCCCGCCCTTAAGACTCCAGGGGTGCTGTAGACCTGAAATTTACAATTGATGTCCCCCTTGTCCCAACGAAGCTTCATATCAACGACGGTCGATAACCGATTGCAATAGGTCACCTGAGTTTACCCTCAGGGAATATGATTTCTATTGGGTGAATAAATCTTCTTTTCTTACCTTTCATGCAATACATCTAGAAAAGTGGTGTCCTAATTGATTATCGATGTTGTATTGACTATAGTGAGATAAATGCTCACGTACAATATTTAGTTGGGTTTTTTTTTTAAATATTACATAGTACATAGTATATATAATTACTGAATTGCAGAAGAAAAAATAGATTATATATAGCGCTCTAAAATTACACATGGAATCTCTGTAAAAACAGATCACAATTTCAATAACTTTCGTCTTACACCTACAATAAATCTCAGTAACAACCTCAGATCCCCAGCTTTCTGTTTCTTGCATTATAATTGCGTGATCTGATATTCTCGAAACATGAAAAAAAAAAAAACATTGTGCCTGAATTTACCGCCAGTTATTAAGATTAAAGGTGAATGCAGATAAAGAACAGTGATCAATCTAATAACTCCTATAACCAATACAAAATAGAGAGTTCAGCAAACACGGACTCCTGGATATACCAGGGGCGGGATCAGGTGCCTAAGAGGAGTAAGCATCCCCAGTCGACCGGTCACAACCTCCGTGAGCCCTATATCTTGATTAGGTAAACGGAGTAATTCGTAGTCAAAATCAGTGTGCCAAGAGCGGTCTAAGAAAGTAATGTAACTTGAACCTAACATGAAATAAAGCACTACATGAAAGGAAACAAACAGTGATCAATTTCATAACTACTATAGTATACGCAATACAAAATAAATATTGGGCAAATACCGACCCCTGGACACACCAGAGGTGGCATCTGGTGCCTAGGAGTAGTAAGCATCCCCTGTCGACCGGTCACACCTCTCGTGAGCCCTATATCCTGATCGGGTAAACGGAGTTATCCGTAGTCAAAATCAATGTGCCAAAAACAGCCTAACAATCGGTGTGAAATATGATAGCATTTGACCCAATGATATATTGTATTGACGAACTAGATCGTCACAAAGACCATAGACTTAGCAATGCTGATCTCAATCGGTACTGTTGAAACCCCTGTACCATCAACTTACTCTTCCTAGGCAACTGATCCGAACTCTGGTATGCCCAGGGGTCCGTGTTTACCCAACTATCTATTTTGTATTGCTTTGATCACTGTTCGGTATCTTTACTTTTCATCGAATCGATTGATTGAATGAATATTGTTTTACGTCCCTCTCAAGAATATTTCACTCGTATGGAGACGTCACGACACCACTGCCGGTGAGGGGCTGCAAAATTTAGGCCTATGCTCGGCGCGTATGGCCATTGAACAGGGAGGGATCTTTATCATGCCACATCTTCTTTGTCATGGGACCTCGGTTTTTCCGGTCTCATTCGAAGGACCGCCCCATTTAGTCGACATATGAATGAAAGTTACCATTGATAATAGACAAATCTGAATGTCCAATTGAAGGCCACAGCAACATATTTTTTTTCTACTCATGTAGAAGTTTTTGAATAAATATGCTTCAAATGAAAATCATTGGTTATGAGATGTGTTATATTGCGCAATTCAAAATATCACGCTATGAAATTGATCGTATCCATTACTATGAAAATCACACTCCACAAAACAATACATACAACAACATTGCCTATTGGCAGATGTCTTGCAATGACTCCCTTGTGCGTTCGTCCGTCCAAAAGGCTTTTCCTATTTCTTTTGTTATTTTTGCGGCTATTGAATTGAAAATGTATTCATGAACTTATGCCAATGACTTACGGATGAAGTTTAGTTTGGGTTTTATTGACCTATTTTTGAAAGAGTTACGGACCTTAAACTTTGGCGAATGCATCCACATTAAGCATCTCCTGAAGTTTTTAGAATTCTACCCCCTGACACTAGGATTCCCATCCCAGGATGTGGTTATTTGATTCAATAACCTTGACAATAGAAATTACAGTCGTCGCTATATCCAAGTGATTAAGTTACAGTACCAACCTGACACCAGGCAGTCCCAGAAAGCAGTCCTGGGGGTTGCTCTCTCAAAAAGTGGGACTCCCCCGGGACTGCTCTAGAAAGCGGTCCCAACAGTCCCCGGGACTGCTTTGTTCAGCCAAGCGTGAATGAATCGCTTGATGTTATGATTGACAGGTTAAAACTACATGTACATATATGCAAGGTGAAGATAACGAACAGTGATCAATCTCATAAATCCTACAAGCAATACAAAATAGATAGTTGGGCAAACACGGACCCCTGGACACACCAGAGGTGGGATCAGGTGCCTAGGAGGAGTAAGCATCCCCTGTTGACCGGTCACACCCGCCGTGAGCCCAGGGCCGTAAATTAACCTTCAATTTGGAGGAGGCAGGAAATTAGGCGGGGGTCTGGGGGGCGCCCAGGCCCCCATACGCTGAGCACATTTTGTGCACACTGAACACGTTTCGTGCAAAATCCTTGATTCTAGGGCCTTCTAAGATGTTACTTGACTAACTCATTCTAAAAGAAAGATTTGGAATGCTTTTTAAGGGAGGTACATGTTCTTAGTTATTGGAAACAACATAAATTCTAATGAACTTTAAATTTTAATTTTTTTTGGTTCAAAAGTTGGAGGAGGCAGCTGCCTCCTCCGCCTCCATGTAATTTACGGCCCTGTGAGCCCTATATCCTGATCAGGTAAACGGAGTTATCCGCAGTCAAAATCAGTGTGCCAAGAACGGCTTAACAATCGGTATGAAACACGTCAGACAGCATTTGACCCAATGCGAGGTTGTATTGACGAACTAGGAGGAGTAAGCGTCCCCTGTATATACACTTTGATTGGAATCTTCATAATTATCTAAACCTGTCAAAATCTTGTAGTGAAATTAAACAATTTTCCAATTCTGGCAATAACTAACCCACATCTAACCAATCATTTACAAATTAAAAATACGTGTACACGTAAGTGGAAAGCAGTCTTTGCTAGTTTAATATAGACGATAAGTGAATAAATCATTTAGGCGACTTTAAACACATTTATTTCAATAACCCGGTCAAGAAATATATATAATTATGCTACATAATTTTCAGAACCAAATATACACTTCACATGTATGAAAGATTAAAAAATAAATAATGAATAACAACAGTACAATTGCATGACAGAACATGGACGTCAATACGGGATATCGGAACTAGAAATTTTTGGAACTCTTCAGAAAAAGAAGTTGGGAAAACTATGCGTCACTTGGGCAACTCTTGTACATACAAATTGGTGATGGCTAAAGACAACTCATTTCTGATACAAAAATATCTTCCTGGTTTAAAGATTATTTTTCAGAATGTTCCAAATGAATGCCCTGGTACCAAAACATGAGATATTGGATTAAATTACTGAAGTTTGGCAGCGGAGATAAAACAAAAGATCTCCAGACCACCACCACCCTTTTCCTGACATCGCGTTAAATTATCACATACATTTTTTATTATTACATACAAAGATCGATTTATTAGCTGGTCACTTGATATAGTTAATAGTAGCGGTGAATGGTAGAGTGTAAATGCAATGTTAAATTGATGGAACTCATACATGTACTAAAGGATACCCCCACCCCCACCCTCTTTAAGATTTAGGAGTATGGCAGAACTGCTTTTCTTGCTATGATTTTTCATATTATAACGGGTGCCGTTTTTTTTTCTTCTTTTGTTCTCCACCCCTCAACTTTCAAATACAACGCTAAACTGTCCTTAAACTCATTACATCTGATAGTAAGTAAGTTACATGTGCTTTTTTACTGAAAAGGTTGCCCAAGTTCACGCAGAAAACGTGATCTCGTTGGACATACTAAATATTAAAACCGGGAAGGAATCGGAGACGAAATAATGGTTCCGATATTCCGTATTGATTTTACGTTGTGAAATTGTGGTTATCAGACTTATAAACTCTGCATGTGTCTTTTTTCACGTGTATTCATAAGCTATCCTTTTGTCATAATTGCAAGAAAAAGTGTCACACCAGTATTTTGAATATGTGTTGTTTTCATGTATAATGTATTGTTTTTCTCTTTAAATACATTGTAAGTCACTTATCTTCGATTTCTACTGCCGTACTGACGCGCTCCAGCGATTATCGACAATGTTTATTGATACATGTAATCTCACTGTCGGCTTAGCTCATCCCACTAGTTATTCTAACCCCGCCTACTGTGACTGTTGGGACTGGACTGCTTTTCGGTTTGTGTACTGGGACTGTCGCAGAGCAGTCCCAGAAAACAGTCCCCAGGACTGCTCTGGGACTGATTTTCCGTCAGGTTGGTACTTGGGAGGTCACCGTTTTTTCTTGATGATATGCGGTTGTAGAGAAGGGTTTTTTTTAAAATAGTCACTTTTTGTCCCGCCCCTAAGGCCCCAGTGGTGTAGGAGTCCTGAATTGTACAATTTATATCCCCCTCTTGTCCCAAAGATACTTCATACCAAATTTGAAAAAAGAATTGGAACAGTACTTGTGAAGAAGAATGTAGAAATATTTAATTGTTCACACATTTATTAAGGTCCCACCCTAATACGTAAAATCCCTTTCCCTAGTCCATCAAATTTATAATTTCTGTAAAGGATTACCTGCTCTTTCAAAATATCTATTTGATTTTAATTTAGCATCATTAACACTAAAGAAGATGTCATTTAAGTGTTTTACACATAAACACTATACATGTACATCAAGTTTGACCTCGCCCTGGGGTTAGAACCCATTCCCCAGGGATCAAGAGATTAACAGTTTTGGTAGAGGCGTTTCTGCTTTACATCACTGTGCATTTAGTTTTTCTTACACCTGCGGTTACAGAGAAGATTTTTGAAAAATTGTCAATTTTTGGAAGTGTATACCCAGCTCCTATGCCCCTATGGGTTCAGGAGTCCTAAAATTTACATTTTATGTCTCCCTTGTCCTAAAGGTGCTTCATATCCAATTTTAAAAGAATTAGAATAACAGTAATCAAGAAGTTGGAAATGTTCGATTGTTAATGCATGACCGACAACGACGGACGACAACCAATTAGAATATGTCACCTGAGTTACCTAATACTCGAGTGACCTAATAAAGCAAAAATCCTTGCAAACTATTTGCGACACTTCCTCTACATTCACAGACGTTTCCAGATGAATGAACAGTTCTTGTAGAGAAGTGAGACAAACAAAGGACTAAACGTAAAAAATACCACATAACAAATGCACTTGCGTTAAATTGTAGAGATGTTCACCTTAAACTGGTGTCGCCATGATATGAGTCGAAGCATCCTTAAAGTGACGTAATAAGATATAAAATGTAGTGACGACTTTTCTGTTTTAGGGTGTCCTGTTCTTCGTCTTGACGCTGTTTCACCCCCTTCTGTTGCCACTTTTGATGTTCAACAGAACGAGTAAGCCACTGAAGTGGTAAGAACATACTGACCACCTTACAGAAAAGAGTTCACATGTAACGATTTCTTCAATGCGTACACATTTTTTTTCATTTTGTTCCAATGAAAGGTGAATATAACGAACAGTGATCAATCTCATAACCCCTATAAGCTATATAAAATAGAGAGTTGGACCTGGACACTGGATACACCAGCGGTGGGACCAGGTACCTAGAAGGAGTAAGCATCCCCTGTCGACTCAGATACCCTATTGTTCCGTATATACTGAAATTAGATCGTTACACCAGTGTGATTTTCTAGTTAGACTTGACCTGTACACATCTCTGATAATAATTGTATAGGTTTATGATTGATTAATTGTTTTGCGCCAAACTCTACAATTTTTATACGCCTGTCATTAAACGGGACGTATTATGTTATGGCGCTGTCCGGTTGGCTGGTCGTCCATCCGTCCTGGGTCATGTTTTCCGGACTTTTTCAATAACGGATGCTTGTACAACTTTGAAATTAGGTCACAATATCTTCCTCAAGAATTGTAAGAGTGAGTGTGCATTTCAGCTCGATTGGTCCATCCTTGACCTACTTTAGGGCTAGAAGTAGGTGAAACATTTTCCTGACTTTTTTCGTTACAGATACAGATATTGGCCTGAAATTTACACATAAGCTTCCTTTCAGAGCAAAAACCAGTTCGGTTTGCATTTCAGTTGGATTAGTCCGTCCATGGCCTACATTAGGACTCAACGTACGTCAAATATTTTTCCGTGCTGTGTTTGATTGTGGATACAGATATGGCCCTGCTATTTAGTCATAGGATTCTTCTCGGAGGAATACAAGTTCAGTTTGCATTTCAGCTGGGTTGGTCTATTGATTGATTGATTGAATATTGTTTAACGTCCCTATCGAGAATATTTCACTCATATGTATACGTCACCACTGCCAGTGAAGGGCTGGAAAATGTAGGCCTATGCTCAGCGCTTATGACCATTGAGTAGGGAGGAATCTTTATCGTGGTACACATGCTGTGACACGGGACCTTGGTTTTTGCGGTCTTCCCCGAAGGACCGCCCCATTTAGTCGCCTTCTACGACAAGCAAGGGATACTGAGGACCTATTCTAACCCGGATCCCCACGGGACTGGTCCATCCTTGACTATTGCCCTGATATGGCCCTGCTATTTAGTCATAGGCTTCTTCTCGGAGGAATACAAGTTCAGTTTGCATTTCAGCTGGATTGGTCCATCAATGACCTACTTTATGGAAAAAAAACTATATCAGTTTCCCGGACATTTTTCATTACGTACAGATATTGCCCTGATATTTATTCAGAGGCTTATTCTCAGAGGAATACAAGTTCAGTTTGCATTTCAGCAGGACTGGTCATCCTTGACCTACTTTTGGACTAAAAATAGGTCAGACATTTTCTGAGATTTTTTTTTATTACGGATACAGATATTGCCATGATATTTAGTCAAAGGGTTCCCCTGGGGATCCGGATTAAAATAGATCCTCAGTACCCCCTTGCTTGTCGTAAGAGGCGACTAAATGGGGCGGTCCTTCGGATGAGACCGCAAAAACCGAGGTCCTGTGTCATAGCAGGTGTGGCACGATAAAGATCCCTCCCTGCTTAATGACAGTTTATTTCTAAACCAAATACTTGTATGATAATATTTAGATTAGAAATGACATTACTTTTTAATTCCATTCAGGCATAAACTGTCTGTTAGTCTTAGTTATTTCATATCTGTAAATTTTTCATACTATGGACCGTAAACTTCACCTTAGTTTTCATTGGTTCTGTTTCAGTCTTTCTTTCCCGCTGTATCTCTTCGGGTTCAACACTAATTCGCAGTTAGTTTGTTTATTGCCTGTGTTCGGGGAAATAAAGAGTCTTTCAGTGACACGTTTGTTGTGGACTCTCTCTCTCCAACCTTGGCGCAAACCTTTTATACACACTGGAGTCCTTCGCTTTAAAATTTGATGTGATGCATAAATACATTCATGTATTATACCAATTGTAGAACTAAATTACCAATAAATGCAAGTTCGATTTAAGAAAACTATGTTTGGGGAAAATTGTTTTATCTTTTACAATGTTGGGGGGGGGGGGGGGGGGGGAGGGGGGAGGACTTTTCGGGTTAGTATTCATTGGATATAAAATTTAAAAATTTTTTTTTTTTTACTTTATTCATATTTTGCATGGTAAGATTTGATTTGATTTTTGCTGTTTTTCGCCACACTCAACATTTTTTTAGTAATATGATGGCGCCCAGTTTTTATTGGTGGAAGAGAGAACCCAGATACAATGTACCTGAGAGACCCCCGACCTTTCGAAAGTAATCTGGGAAACTTTCTCACTTACCGGTGCAAGCGGGTTTCGAACCTGTGCCGACCAGAGGTGAGCGGCAGTGTGATTTTGAGCTCGATGTTCTAACCACTCTGCCACTGATACCCTTTTGCATGGTAATGATTTTAAAATATATATGCATTAGTACATGCATGAAATCCATGAAACTGTGGTTTCTGTGGATGACTTCCCGTTCTCTCTGTAATTTCTGCTTCCCTTGTTCATGATAAACCTTTTATTTTGCAAATTGCTGACCTCCTCATAAATTATTGCATACAATATGTTCCGTTCTGTTCTGTCGTCCGTTTCGTTTTCCGTTCCGCGTTTTAGCAACACCCGAAACTTTTCATAAGAATTTGTGATATCAATAATGGTATTGATCTTGAGATGATACATTTCATTCTTTTGACTACGGATGACTCCGTTTGCCTGATCGGGATGTGGGGCTCACAGTGGGTGTGGCTGATCGGCAGGGGATGCTTGGTCCTCCTGGGCACCTGCTGCCACCTCTGATGTTTCCAGGGGTCCGTGTTTGCCAAACTGTCTATTTTGTATTGCTTACAGTTATGAGATTGATATCTGTTCGTTATCTTCACCTTTCATTCTGTTGGTAAATGGAGAAATAGCTGAATATTTGGAGAAATCTGTTTTGTTTACAGGCTGAGTTTTTAACAAACTTACTTTATATTTAAAGGCTGAGTATTTAACAAATCTATTTTATGTTTAAAGTGCGAGTTTTAACAAATCTATTTTATGTTTGAAGTGCGAGTTTTAACAAATCTATATTATGTTTAAAGTGTGAGTTTTAACAAATCTATTTTATGTTTAAAGCGTGAGTTTTAACAAATCTATTTTATGTTTAAAGTGTGAGTTTTGACAAATCTATTTTATGTTTACAGGCTGAGTATTTAACAAATCTATTTTATGTTTACAGGCTGAGGATTTAACAAATCTATTTTATGTTTACAGGCTGAGTATTTAACAAATCTATTTTATGTTTACAGGCTGAATATTTTATCAGCCTATTTTATGTTTATGTGCTGAGTATTTAACAAATGTATATTATATATTTATAGGCTCTACAGACAATATCGGATTCCTGTCATGAAAGTTTTTCTGAATTTGGTTTGTATAGAAACAGATTGCCATTATGTGTCTTCAGTATTACTTTTAGCATTTGAAAAATAAACACAATATGGTGATAAATATAAATGAACAAAGGAATTTGTGTGAATGAAGGTGGAAATATCATAAATTAGATGGAGAAGTGACGAGTAAGATATTAATGGATTTTTTGCTTAATTTGATACCGGTAACGTAATGGTCAAACAAAATCACACGCATTGACAGAGATGGTAAAATGTTATTTGAATATGTCTAGATATTATTTTTGTTAATACAAATTTAATCAATAGTGAAATCAAAATTAATTTCAATTCGCTAATTTTTTTAGTTTTACTGACTCTGGCGACATTACTTAATCAAAGTGCTGAAAGCCCGGCTTTTATGATGCGATAGCATCCCTGAAATGTTCTTGATCATTTCCGTTTACTCACCTTGCGCTCTCATTTCAGTGTTGCGTTTATCGTTCACAAAAACAATAGTGTTCACCGTGCGCTCATCGTTCGTTCACCTATCAGTCCTTTATCTTTACAATGTCATTATCAACGGATCGATCGTCATAGCGAGCCGAGAAAAATTAACGTGTGCGTAAAAGGAAACTTTCTCATTGTATCAGAAATTTAATTTTATAAGTACAAAATGTCCGAATTATCAACTGTGATAATTCAAAGAAAACTACAAACCACTTACAATTTGTTACTTCGATACAAGACAATATTTCATAGATTAATTTGACAGGGGGTGCCTATACTATCCGTTTTGATTGTTTAATGCATCTATCGTGACTCCTTTCGAGGGGCGGGGGGGGGGGGTTATTACATGTATCCCAAACGACCGAGCTCCTACATTTTGAAGTCATGCATATACCAGTGTATGAAACTCGTCGTAAAATTAGCTAAATATGCAGGGCTGACTGTAAATATTGTTAGCTCTGCCGAAGACATACTAGCCTTGAGAAAATTGCTGCCTTTTTACAATTACTTTTATTATGATCTATCTTCTAATTAAACCAATTATGTGACTAGGACTTAGTTCCCATAACTTTAATCCGAACCATATATGATTTTGTAGATGCTTGTAAATGAGCTGACAATTCTTCCAAATGTACAACAGAATTTATTCATCCACAAACCTCATATATCCAAGGGTGGAAACCTAAAAGCACAAATTCAAGAAGATATAGCAGAAATGCAATATAGTAATTCACTACACAAGTACTCGCTCACATCAAATTATATCTAAATATTACAAGCAAATTATTACACTGTAGGTCCGCCATATATTTACACGAAAGATAAACATTTTCAAAATGCACAAAATAAACAAATTTCCCAATTTAGACTTATATAACACAGATCAATAACTATCTAAACATCCGAAAATAAAGGTTAAGACGAAATGTACTCACGTTTTAGGGAGCACAGACACCAAATTCAACATAGAAACAAGAGGCCCAAGGGCCTAGAATCGCTCTTCTGATAAATTGTACAACCCCACCATTTCTATTCTTAGCCTCTTAGTATTCTAAATCTTTAGTTAAATCCTAAGAATTCAAAAAAAGTAGGTCAATGTGACCTACTTTTTGGTCTACACATTTTGAGAACCCAAGAAATATCAACTGACAAAGTTTGATGATTTTAAGCCAATTAGTATCTTAATATTGAAATATAGCTGTCAAATTCCAATCGTAGGTCATGGTGACCTACTTTTTGGTCAGCGAACTCCGAACATGCAAGACCCATCAACTGACAAAGTTTGATGACTGTAGGTCAAATAGTATCTGAAATATATAAATATAGCCGTCAAATTCCAAAAGTAGGTCAAGGTGACCTATTTTTTTCGTCAACACCCTTCAAACATGCAAGACCCTACAACTGACAAAGTTTGATGACTGTAGGTCAAATAGTATCTGAAATATATAAATATAGGTGTCCAATTCCAAAAGTAGGTCAAGTTGACCTACTTTTTGGTCGAAACCCTTCGAACATGCAAGACCCATCAACTGACAAAGTTTGATGACTGTAGGTCAAATCGTATTTGAAATATATAAATATAGCCGTCAAATTCCAAAAGTAGGTCAAGGTGACCTACTTTTTGGTCGACACACTCCGTTGACTCAAGATGCATCAACTGTCAAAGTTTGATGATTGTAGGTCAATTAGTGACTGAAATATATAAATATAACTGTCAAATGCCAAAAGTAGGTCACAGTGACCTACTTTTTGGTCAATACACTCCGAAGACTCAAGATGCATCAACTGACAAAGTTTGATGATTGTAGGTCAAATAGTGTCTGAAATATAGTAATTTAGCTGTCAAATACCAAAAGTAGGTCACGGTGACCTCCTTTTTGGTCGACACAAACCGAAGACTGAAGACGCATCAACTGACAAAGTTTGATGATCCTAGGTTTTACAGTGCCCAAAATATGCATCTAAAATTGAAAATGTGAAATTTGAATATCTGTAAAATTCAAAAAGTAGGTCACTGTGACCTACTTTTTTATAAATATGTTTCAAGGCCTCAAGAAGCATCAACTTACAAGATTTGATGATTCTAAACCTCTCGGTATTTGAAATAACAACTTAAAATATATCTATAAATGATAAGCCATAAAATTCAGAAAGTAGGTCACGGTGACCTATTTTTCAGTTGACGCATTTCAAGGTCCCATGATCCACCAACTGACAAGTTTTGATGATCATAGGCTTCAAAGTGTCCAAGATATGCATCAAAATTAATTTTAAAATAAATACCTGCAAAATTCAAAAAGTAGGTCACCGTGACCTACTTTTGAGACAACTTGACACAAGGTCCTAAGATGCATCAACTGTCAAAATTTGATGATCCTAGTCCTTATAATGACTAAAATATCTAAGATTTAAGGAATTTAAAAAAAATTTAAATTTAGGTAAACTTTGAAGTGACCTTGAGACCACGCCCTTTGCCCCAGGGTAATGCCTTGAAAAATTTTTAATCTACAACATATCCTCATCCTTATGTGTAAGTTTGGTGATAATCTGCCCTGTGGTTCTTGAGAAGAAGATTTTTTAGCAACCACTATTTTTTTTTTGTATTTTCCTGATTATCTCCCCTTGTTAAAGGGTCACATCCCTCTATTTAGTATGTATGAAAGCCCTTGGGCCAATGATACCCTGAAACAAATTTGAAAAAAATTGGCCAAGGGGTTCTTGAGTTATAGCCCTTTTTCTAAAAAGTTTACGCACACCGCACACCGCACAAATGGCCATAGCATTAGCTCTTTGAGCCTTTGGCTCAGAAGAGCTAAAAAGGAACATGTATTGCTCCGGAAGCAAGAAAGGTCCAATGAAATATAAACCAATCCGAGATAAATTTCTGGGCCACTACAAATTTTATAAAGTCCCTTGTCTTGTTACAACTTCGTAAGTAAAACTGATCAAAACATCATTATTGTTATACTGCACCTAGGGAGGGAAATTTAACATTATTTTTTGGCTTTTTAAATATTTTGTTTTTGTTTATTCTATTTCATTTAGATTATTATTACCCATTTCCCATTCTTTAAAGTTTTAGATATTTCGGGTATTTAGTGTTTTCATTAAAATGACAGATCTTGTCAACAGTTGATGCTGCTGAGGAAAAATAAGTCGTGTAACGTCTACATGAAGAACATTAGTAACGTATAATTGATGTGAAATTTTAATTGACAGGTCCGAAATCTTCCACTCTACTCTGAATTTTGCTGCTGTCATAGGCGAGAAACGACTCTGTGACCTGGACCGATAAATTTCCTAGTAAAAATAAACAAGTGGAATCGAGAGAACGATGACGTATATCTTTGTTATTTTAAAAACCTGTGACTTGAAATTTGGTATGCAAGTAGTTAAAACATTAATCTGTGCAAGGAAAATGCATAGCGTACCTAGTTTAAGATTTTTTAGGCATTTAAAGTGAGTGGTTAGTTTTTTATCTTGGTCAGAGTTAGGCCCCTTTCTATATTTATGGTATCACAGAGTTCGGGCCCAAAACGGGCTTAGCTCCTGTGGTCCCATTTGATCGCCTCTTACGATAAGCAAGGGGTATTGAGGACCAATTCTAACCCGGATCTCCATAGGACTTATTCTTGTATGCAAATGAATTTAATCGTGGTACGTGGGTTTTTCTAATATTAGAAAAAGAAAGACAGTTGTTGTTACGAATGCAACTTGTGATAAACAAAATTAGCAGCTGCATGTATAGTTTTTCATATGGAAACATGTGTCTAAAAGAGGCAATGAAATGGGTCTGACGATTTCCGTGCCCACATCCAGTATTTTGCTTTCAGCAAAGCTAGACTAAAATACAATGATTTTACACGATTGCAATGGAAACGACATCAGACATCATTTGAAAATATTTGCATGTGTTGAAGAAATTCAAAGGTTCAATACTTTGCTGTTTATGACTACTTTTAGTTTAAAAATATATTGTCATTAAATTGTCTTAGATCACTTTTATCATTACAGGTTGGTTTGGTCATGATTTTGACTGCGTTGACATACATGCTACTCTGTGATTTTTCCGATGGAATTGCACGAGTGGATTGGTTTTTAATTGCCTGGTTCTCAAGTTATTTCTTGGATGAAACAAAGCAGGTGAAGACAATTGAAATTCAATCCTTTGCGGCAGAGAGATATAAACATGTATTTATAAGATATTTGATTATTTCTATTTACTTTTGTAATACAAGAATACCAGTAAAACTGATGGATGGTCCTCAAAATGCCTGACCCAATTTAAAGAGATATGAATTACTTCCTATGGCGAATGACTGGCACAGAAATAAATAATTTCTGAAATATTGTTGAATATAAGGATTTTTCATACATGAGGTATATGCTGACTGACGTTGACCTTTACAAAATGACACTGAGTGTCCTCGTCCCTTGGGGATCCGGGTTAGAATAGGTCCTCAGTACCCTTTGCTTGTCGTAATAGGCGACTAAATAGGGCGGTCCTTCGGATGAGACCGCAAAAACCGAGGTCCTGGGTCACAGCAGGTGTGGCATGATAAAGATCCCTCCCTGCTCATTAGCCATAAGCGCCGAGCATAGGCTTACATTTTGAAGCCCTTCACTGGTAGACTAGTGGTGACGTATCTATATGAGTGAAATATTATCGAGTGGAACGTTAAACAATATTCAATCAATCTTCTGTCTGAAAGCCATTTCCCTGATAGTAATTTATGCGATACCTTTTTAAAAACTGTTGAAATGAGACACCTTTTCCTCACAACAAGTTATTGTTGTGAGTGACATTGACCTCTCCAAGAGACGATTCGGTCTGTATCCTGCTTACAAAGTTTTCCTACTAAGCGATGCCACAACCTAAACCTTTGAGTTGAAGAACAAAAGGCTCTGACTTTGAAAAACAATAAACAAAAGGTATCGCACATCCTCTTTTCATGGTGATTAAATCTACCAATTTGCAAGATCTAAGCGCCATTAGTTTGGTCTGTATTCTGCCTACAAAATTTCACTTGTAACTGATACGACCTTCACCATTGACCCTGTACCTTAAAAAAACCGATAGGCGTCTTCCTTATCATGATGATCAAATATACCAAATTGTAAAATCCTAGAGCTTACAGTTCACTTTGCATTTTGCTTACAAGGTCCAGACAGACAACCGGACGACGCCATATCTATATAAGTCCCACTTTTGACTGTCGTATAAAAACTTGTCAAATAATGAACTTTACTTATTACGTCTCCTGAGTAAACTCACGTGACCTGTTGCAATTGATGGCCATCCATCGTGCGTTAACTATTGAACATTTTAAACTTCTTGATAACTGCTATTCCAATTCTTTTTAAATTTGATATGAAGCATCTTTGGGACAACGTGGACATAGATTGTAAATTTCAGGACTCCTCCACCCCCGGACCTTAGGGGCGGTGCAAAAACTCAAATATTGACCAATTGTCAAATATCTTCTCTACAACCGCAAATGTGTAACAGAAACTAAATACATAGTGATGTAGAGCAGGGAGGCTTCTACCAAACTTGTAAATTTCATGATATCCGGTCCGGGGTAGGGGTTCTGACCCCAGGGCGGGGCCGAACTTCTTATATATAGTGTTTGTGTGTAAAACAGGTAAATAACATTTTATTTCGTGCTATTGATACTGCCGCCGTAAAACCATAATCAATCAATCATGTCACTGGCGGATTTAGTGGGGGGGGGGTGCACCCCCCCCCCTCTTAAAATTTTTAAAGTGTAGGTTACAAATCAGTGCGTACTATAAAATGTGGGACAATCAAATCGTATGTATAATAATTGATTCTAAAAGGTGAATGTCAAAATACATAAAATCCCTTACTCCATATTTTACATAAGTAGGAGAATTAAGCATTATATCTTGCTCTAATATTGTAAACACATAAATGAATAACTGTGTAAAGATTCCAAGTTGATTATATTTTTTTCAATAGAAGTACTAAAATGTGTTTCTTGAGAATTGTACCTTGATTTGATTCTTTGCAGCCACTCCCTCCCTCCCTAAAATCATGCATTGCTGTTTTATTGGTTATTATAATTTTTGTTGTTGAAAATATACTTCGTATTTCAAAAACAAGAAATATCTGTTGAGGCGTAACAAGTGATGAAAAGGTGCAAGGGCGGATCCGGACCTCCCCCTTTTTGCGGACAAAAAACTTTAAGTTATTCAATTTTAACGAGACTTTGCGTCGAAATGATATGAAAGGTGAAAAAGAAGTGCCAGAAAATGCTTAGAATACAGGATGTTGCACCATTTAAAACCCCATACCCCTGACCTACTGGGGGTAACTTTTAAATCAGCTTTTTAAAGATTTAAAATTAGAACCGAGTATAGGGATGAAAATGACTGGAACGTGAGAAACAAGTAGTGAAAACGAACACATTTACAAGTATAAAACTGTCTCAGGATCTCCCTAAAACCTTATGTACACAAGCAAATAAAAGCTGTAAATGAGTGGGCTTGGAGATTGTGAAAAGTAGCTAAGAGATCGATCAAGTGCTAGTGTAGGGGGATTCAATTCCAAGAAATACAAATAGATGGACTCAAATCACAGGTCAATGACGAGCAAGTAAGTTTGACTAGAAAGAAATTTACTGATGATAAATTTTGCCTCATTTGAGTAGTGTTGATAAAGGTGTGTTTTTCTTTTTAAGAGGGAATGCAACTTCACCTATGAAGGCTAATCATATGGTAAAATTTTACTCTTAAAATTACTAAAATTCAGGATGTTCCGGGGGGTTCGCACCCTGGACCCCCACCATGCCTTTGACCTGGACCAACTTGTGACCTTAGGGTGACCCCCCCGACCCCCTGCCTCTGGAAAAAAATTCCCCGCCCCCTAACCAGAATTCCTGGATCCGGCCCTGCATGTTATTGATACTAATTTGAAACTAAACAGATACCTAGAAAGAGCAGGTATTCATTTACCAAAAATGTCAATTTGAGGAACCCAGGGCCAAAATAGACAGTTATTAAATGTGTGAACAATAGACATTTTTAACTTCTTGATAACTAAAATTCCAATTCTCTTCAAATTTGATATGAAGCATCTTTGGGACAAGGGTGACATAAATTGTCCATTTCAGAATGTTTGCTCACCCAGAACCTTAGGGGTAGGGCAAAAGCTGCTAAATCTTGACCAATTTTCAAAAATATTCTTCTCAACAATCGCATATGTGTATACATATTGATGGAAAGGAGGAAGGCTTATACCAAAATAGTACAGTTCATGATTCCCGGGTTACGGGTTTTGACCCTGGGCAGGGCCAAACTTACTGTATAGTGTTTTTGGTAAACACTTAAATAACATCTACCTTAGTGTTATTGATACTAAATTGAAACTAAATGGATATCTAGAAAGAGCAGACAGTCCTTTACCAAAATTGTAGTTTTGATGGCCTCAGGGGTAAGGTGTTTTTTTATATCAGGGTGGGCGAAAATGGTCAGTTATAAAATATGTGAACAATCTTTTATTTTAACTTCTTAATAACTACTATTCCATTTTCCCCCATATTTTGTATGAAGCTTCTTTGGGCCCGGGGGGGGGGGGGGCATAAATTGTCAATTTCAGGACTCCAGCACCCCTGGACCCTTAGGATCGGAAAAAACTACCAAAAATTACCATTTAAAAATCGTCTTTTCTAGACCTGTATATCTTAAACAAGAACTAAATGCATAGTGACGTAGAACAGGACCTCCTCTACTAAAATTGTAAACTTCAAGATCCACGGGTTCAGAGATTCTGACTCCAGAGTGGGGCCAAACTGTGTATATGTTCAGCATGTATAAATGGTATCTGCTGTAATCATAATAATGTTATTGATACTTAATTGAAACTAAATGAATATTTAGATGATAGCTCTTAACGTTTATTGCTATTTCGGATTTCATAAATTTCGGTTGAGCATCACTAAAGAGACGTTATTTGTCGAAATACGCATCTGTTGCATCAAAAGTAATACCGTACAAGTTTTACATAATGTAGGTACTCCTTAGCCAAATTATGAATTTCACGATCCTAGGGGGTAGGTGTTTGGTTTCAGGATGGTGCCAAAATTATGATAATGATCTGAAGGAGTTCTTTAACTTGCTATTACCGTATAAAATGCAAATGCATATTTAGGAAAAGCAGAAAAGGATGTACAAAAAATGGTGAATTTCGCAACCCCGGAGTTTTGATTCTAGGATGGATCCAATTAAGTCATACCGTTTAGTACATGCATTATATCATTTAAAACCTTTCATCAGTGTATGCACTTTTGAGTGCATTGAAAGTTTTAAGGAACCATCTTGATTTATATACTGTTGCTGAATATTAAAATTTAGAACAGGATTTTTTTTATAGATTTCATAGTCCTTGGGACTAATGATACTTTTAACTAGTACTCAGGTACCCGATAAGGCATATGACCCTCTTGTATAAGGTATATGTTCTGAGTGACCTTGACTTTTCAAACATGACCTTTGTTCAAATGCCCCTATTCCAAGGAATATTTGCGATCAATTTCTCAAGAACGGTTTAGGAGATGGGAACTTTCAAATAAAAAAAACCCATTGAACCATGGAATTTTTATGTTCTGAGTAGCCTTGGCCTTTCCAAAATCAAATTGTAGGACCTTCGTCCAAAACATTTCGAGAAACAGTTTTGATGAATTGTGCTAATTTCTGATGAAAGGTTTAAGAGAGATGAAGGTAATTATGTCTGCTACCTATTTTATTTCGGGGAGCATAAAACGACGATTCCTATATGAAGTGCAAACGTGCCAAACAAATTAATAATTAAAACCACATGTACATGTTTGTTACATGATCATTATTATTTCACTCTAAAGTGACAAAATAGTGATGCTTAAATATATTTTTATTTACAGATTATCATTTCACATTTGAGAGGGAAGACCCGTTATTACTTTGCTGACGGATGGAATAGGTTAGATTGGGTGATAATGCTCACGTACCTCTGTGGTATGCTGGTTAGATTGGGCAGTGGTGAGGGATATAACATCGCCTCCAGGTGTTTTCTAATTTTGACGTTCATATTGATGTGTGTCAGATTCCTCAATTTACTGATGATATCAGAAATTATCGGATCAAAGCTTGTGATGATAAAAAAAATGGTAAGTACGAGACCAAAAAAAGTTTATTCACCATTCTCTCAAGCATACAACATTGTAATAGTTGATTTACGTCCGAGTTCCACTATCCAATGATCCTCATGAGACTTTTAAGTAGAGCTGCAATGATTTCCTACATAACATTTTTTTATGTAAGTTGAAGACAACGAACAGTGATCAATTTCATAACTCATATAAGAAATACAAAATGGAGAGTTGAGGAAACATGGACTTCATATAACAAAAATATGATTGCACATACAAATTTTCGTTGATGTAAAGATAACGTACAATGATAAATCTCATAAACCAGAAAATCGAAAACAGGACAAACACAGACCCCTGGAAACACCAGAGGTGGAATCCTGCATCTCACTGAGATGCCTAGGATGAGCAAGCATCCCCTGATGATCGGTCACCCCCCCTGTGAACCCTCACTAATAACCATACTAGCTGTTAGGTCGTTCTTGGCATACTGATTCTGAGTACGGATTGGCGAGTTTAACGTACCGCTTACCTGACTACGGATTTACTCCATTCACCTCCATACGTGAGTGAAAAATTCTCGAGCAGGACGTTAAACAATATCCAACCAAACAACCCCCTATTTTGCGTATGATCAGTTTTTAAAAAAAATAGAGACATGATACTGACGAAAAGTTTATATTACAGGGGTTTCAACAGTTTTCTTTATATTCAGCATTTTCCGAATTCTATGGTTGTTATAACAATGTAGTTTGCCAGTTCAACCTATCATTGGGTCAAATGCTGTCAGACGTGTTTCATACCAACCGTTAGGTCGTTCTTGGCTACAGTGATTTTGACTACGGATTACTCCGTCGATCAATTTATAGGACTCATGGCGGGCGTGACCGGTCAACAGAGGATGCTTCCTCCAAGGCACTTGATCCCACCTCTGGTATATCCAGAGTCCGTGTTTGTTCAAACTATACTTTTTATTGCTTATAGGAGTTGTGAGATTGATCAGTTTTCGTTATCTTCACATTTTCATTTTTCCTTTCAGTTTATGGACACCTTTGCATTCCTTTCAATCGTGTTGTTGATTTGCGTGTGCTACAGCATTTCGCACTTTGCTGTTCTGTACACCGGAGACTCTGATTTTGGTTCGGATTTGATTCAAAAGGTGTTTAAACCTGGATTTTGGATTGTGTTTGGAGAATTATTACTGGAAGTTACCTTTTGTAAGTATTTCTCTATATTGCATTTACAAGTAATACGATGAATTCACTGAAAAATAAATGATGACAAGATGCCTTTATCAATTCCATACGATGGTCATTAAAAAAAAATATGTAGACAATGTCTCTCGTACATATAATTTTTGGAAAAATATTTAAACACATTATGGGATTTGAAATAACTTATTTTATCGACCTGGGGTGCTTTCATTCCATTTGATCAAATAGTATCCGTGATATGTAATTTTAAAAACATTATGTTCTTTCGCCACGGAACATCCTTACGTCAAACTCAACACCACAGTGTCGAGCTTCACAGTTTCTCAAAATAGTCTCTATATTTCACACACAGCCTATGGTGGCTTCTAGCTTTATCGTGTACAGTACCAACCAGACCCAACCTGAGACCCAAGCAGTCCCAGAAAGCACTCCTGGGGACTGCTCTCTCAAACAGTGGGACTGCTCTAGAAAGCAGTCCTCGGGACTGCTTTCTGGGACAGCTTTGTTCAGCCAAGCGTGAATGAATCAAGTGATGTTATGATTAATAAGAAAGCCCCGTCCACCGTGTATTCAGGATATGCACAAATCACTTCAATAATCTGGGGATTGAACCCGGGTCGCCCGCATGAAAATCCACTACGCTAACCATTAGGCTAGCGAGGACCATCGCTTCAAAATGAAAATTACGAATATCTAGAGTTTGGTTTGATCAATTTAAAAACAAATATCATATTCAGCATTCTATAAAGAGTCTCTATTTATCTTACCTTTATCAAAGAAAAACATTAAAAAACAAAAAAGTTGAAAAAATCCAGTTTATAAATTCGCTTCCGGTAGTGATTCGGCAAATCTATAAGTCATGTTCTATCATCTCTAATAAGTCTCCAGTTCATATCTTTAGCCCTTCCTGTAGATCACTCGCGGACAAAGTTCCATTTGAAAATCAGGATATTGTCCATAACTTGGAACCGAAATGGAATTTTCGCAATTTTTTTTTGTGATAAACAAAGTTCATAATATAATGCATTTTTCCTGAAAGTTTCACTGAAAACCACTGTACAGTTTTCGAGAATACTCCTGCACAACATTTGGTAAAAAAAAAATAATAATAGTAAGAAACAGTAGAATCACTATAAGGTCTTCCGTGAAGAACGAAAGACCTTAATAATAATAAGAAACAGTAGAATCACTATAAGGTCTTCCGTGAAGAACGGAAGATCTTAATAAGAAACAGTAGAATCACTATAAGGTCTTCCGTGAAGAACGGAAGACCTTAATAAGAAACAGTAGCATCACTATAAGGTCTTCCGTGAAGAACGGAAGACCTTAATAATAATAATAATAGAGGAAAAGAAACATAAGAATCACTATAAGGTCTTCGGTTGAGACGGAAGACCTTAACAATAATAATAGAGGAAAAGAAACATAGGAATCACTATAAAGTCTTCCGTTGAGACGGAAGACCTTAATAATAAGAAACGGAGCAAAAACAATATGTCTCCGACACTTTGTGTTCGGAGACATAATTCGGACACATAATAAGAATAATAAGAAACGGAGCAAAAACAATATGTCTCTGGCACTTTGTGTTTGGAAACATAATAAGAAACGGAGCAAAAACAATATGTCTCCGACACTGTGTTCGGAGAAATAATAATAAGAATAATAAAAAGCGGAGCAAAAACAATATGTCTCCGACACTTTGTGTTCGGAGACATAATAACAATAATAAGAAACGGAGCAAAAACAATATGTCTCCTACACTTTGTGTTCGGAGACATAATATGTTGACGGTGCTACCGTTTAGGCGAGCTTCATGTATCTACATACTTTGTAATGTTCATGCTTTGATCAGGTTCAATTTAAACAATATTTATCTGCCTAATTATTAATATGTATGCAAGGTGAATATAATGAACAGTGATCAATCTCATAACTCCTACAAGCAATATAAAATAGATAGTTGGGAAAACACGGACCCCTGGACACACCAGAGGTGGGATCAGGTGCCTAGGAGTAGTAAGCATCCCCTGTTGACCGGTCACACCCGCCGTGAGCCCCATATCCTGATCAGGTAAACGGAGTTATATGTATACGGTGTGACCGTTAAACCGAGCGAAGCATGTACGTAACGGTCATTGGAGTGTCCCAAGTGGAATCATAATTCCGTTAAGTACGGTAGATTATGATTCATTTAAAAATATATATTTTGAATGAAATTTCCTTGCGCTAAACACCCAGTAACATCTCAATATTAAAGGAGTTTATATGGGGACAACAGTTTTACATGATCCGCCTATTCATTGAACGCGGGAAATAAAACGCAAGGCGACGTAAACTGTGCATTGTGACGTCACATTTAGCCTCGACTTTTTTCTCTTTTTCAAAGCAAACAATTATAAACAACAATAATACATTCCGTATACAATGAAAAAGGCCGTTAAAACTAAACAAAACTAGTTCTAATTGTAACGGGGACCGTTACATATGTTCCACAAACCTCCCCCAATTCAAAACTGATGTCATTGTAATTTTATAGCAAAAAATCTTTTTATTTTAGCCTTTAATTACATGTAGTGCGTTCAATATTGTCATTTCAGTACCAAGAAAAGAAAGAAAGCATTGCACGTGCATACACGGGCACGCGTGTTTGATTCCGTAGTTTTGTTGATGTCATTCAACAGGCATTTCTATCATATACCCACAGTATGAATTTCATAACGTTTCCATCAAATATAAGGAAGTTATAGCGATTTTAAAATAGTCCAATCAGAATTCAGCACACGTGCATGCACGTGCTGAGCAGTAATTTTAACCAAGCAATTTGTAAGGAGTACCAAGACACATCCAAACCCCTAATATCATCAGAATTTGATGAAAAACAAAAACGTTATCGTCCTTTAAAAATTGAACATTTGAAAAATGATGCACGCGCATGCGTGTGTGCGTTGGCATGTTTTATTACAATAATATATAGATACACCTATTATCTACCTATACTGTGAATATCAAGTCATTCGCTTTATAAATAAGATAGTAACAAACGTTTTAGTATTATCCAATCAAAAAGAAGCACACGTGCATGCGCGTGCAAATTGGTAATTTTGACGATGCAAATCAGTTAAGGGTCTTAATATCTACCTATGATATGAATATCAAGCCATTTGAATGAACAACAAAAAAGTTAGACTGATTCCAAAGTTAGTGTACAAAAATTTGGATGCACGCGCGTGCAGACAAAATACATGTAAATATCATTTTTCACATCTACAAATGCTATACTATCATCCTATTAAGGTTTCATATCGATCCCTTCAATATTCTGATATTTCATTTTTGTACCAAAATTGCAATGCACGTGCGCGCGCGTGCATGCATGTGCATGCAAAATGAATATCGTTCTGCACATCTACAAACGCTATACTATCATCCTGGGAAGTTTCATATTGATCCCTTTTGTAGTTTCTGAGAACACTCCCGGACAAAAAAGTCCGGAGAAAAATAATAATAACGAGCTATAACTGTGTTGGGATGCCAACACAAATGTCTCCGAACACCTCCCCATGTCAGAAATGGTTCTTGATGCCAGATATGCACTCAGGATCCTCAAAGAACTCTAGAAACTGAATTTGGTTGAAATCCGATGGACTTGATTTTTGGCCGCCATTTACTTCAATGGCGGCCATTTTGAAACATTTGAAAATAGATTGGAAGGAAATACTGATGCTAGAAATGAATTGTGGACCCTCCATTTACGCCAGAACCCAAATGTTGTAGAGATTTTAACACTTTCAAATGTTTCGGTATATGGCGGCCATTTTGAAAATGGCGGCTCAAAAAATATTTTGATGGTGGAAATGGACTTGGGGTCACTAAATTACCCTAGAAATAGAATTTGGTTGAAATCCGACAACCTTGAGTTTTTGACGTTTTTTGGCCGCCATCTTGAAATGGCGGCCATTTTGAAAATTTGAACAGCTGATCGCACCCCTCCTAGTGGCCCCCTATCAGCTCAGAAAGTTTGAAGTCGATCAGTCGAAGAGTGTTCATATAATCGTGCGGACAAATTTCTCACTAAATAAGAGGAAAAATAAGAAGAAGAAAATAATAATAACGAGCTATAACTGTGTTGGGATGCCAACACAAATGTCTCCGAACACCTCCCCATGTCAGAAATGCTTTTTGATGCCAGATATGCACTCAGGATTATCAAAAAACCATAAAAACTGAATTTGGTTGAAATCCGACGGTCTTGATTTTTGGCCGCCATTTTCTTCAATGACGGCCATTTTGAAACATTTGAAAATTGATTGGAAGGAAATACTGATGCTAGAAATGAATTGTGGACCCTCCATTTACCCCAGAACGCAAATGTTGTAGAGTTTTTAACACTTTCAAATATTTCGGTATATGGCGGCCATTTTGAAAATGGCGGCTCAAAAAAAAATTTGATGGTGGAAATGGACTTGGGGTCACTAAATTACCCTAGAAATAGAATTTAGTTGAAATCCGACAACCTTGAGTTTTTGACGTTTTTTGGCCGCCATCTTGAAACAGCGGCCATTTTGAAATGTTGAATGCACCCCTCCTAGTGATCCCCTATCAGCTCACAAAGTTTGAAGTGGATCTTTCGAAGCACGTTCACAAAATCGGTCGGACAAATTTCTTACTAAAGAAGAGGAATAATAAGAATAAGAAGAAAATAACAACGAGCTATAACTGTGTTGGGATGCCAACACAAATGTCTCCGAACACCTCCCCATGTCAGAAATGCTTTTTGATGCCAGATCAGGATTCCCAAAAAACACTAGAAACTAAATTTGGTTGAAATCCGACGGACTTGATTTTTTGGCCGCCATTTTCTTCAATGGCGGCCATTTTGGAAAATCTGAAAATAGATTGGAAGGAAATACTGATGCTAGAAATGAATTGTGGACCCTCCATTTACCCCAGAACCCAAATGTTGTACAGATTTTAACACTTTCAAATATTTCAGTATATGGCGGCCATTTTGAAAATGGCGGCTCAAAATTTTTTGTTCATGGTGAAAATGGACTCTGGGTCACTAAAGTATCCTATAAATAGAATTTGGTTGAAATCCGACAACCTTGATTTTTTGACGTTTTTCTGCCGCTATTTTGAAACGGCGGCCATTTTGAAAAGTTGATTCGACCCCTCCTCATGACCCTCTATCAGCTCACAAAGTTTGAAGTGGATCAGTCGAAGCATGTTCATAAAATCGAGCGGACAAATTTCTCACTAAAGAAGAGGAAAAATAAGAAGAAAATAATAAGAAGAAGAACTAGACACTCATTACTAGTAATGAGTAGGTCTTCCGATAGACCGCTTCCGGTAAAGAGCTTTCTATTCCTACGAAAACCATTTAAATGTATCAGAAAATGTGCCTTAACAATGAATGAGAAATGTACTATCGAATTTTTTACTCCTTTCTCGTAACTTCCGGTGACGACCGGAAGTACTATTCAGATGCGTTTTCCTATAAATGACAGCGACTCTTTACTGTCTATATTCCCTGAAAATTTCACGTCTCTATCTGAAAGAGTTCTCAACAAAAAGAAGTAGACTAAAGAAAGAAAAAGTAGCAGGTTACTACCGACCGGAAGTCAATTTTGAAAAACAAAATGATCAAAACTTTAGAAGTTGATACTTTTTATTAAGACATGTGAAAATCATATGAAAGACTTCAAATATAAGCGAGATTTATGGGGATAAAGAGACGAAAAGTGAAAAGGTATTTTATCAAGAAACCGGAAGTAGTCGGTTTGACTACCGACAGACTCAATATTCTTTTGACACTTTGAAAGATAGTTAATAAACTAGTATAGGTTTCAATTTAAAAGAAAAAGTTTGAAATTTACGATTATTTCCATCACTTCCGGTGACGACAGGAAGTGACGGTCGACATGCTCAACACCCTATTGCATGCTTACATTCTCTATCATCCCTGAAAATTTCAAGAAAATCCATTTAGCCATCTCTGAGAAATCGAGGGGGAAGAAAAATAATAATAAACAGTAGAATCACTAGAAGGTCTTCCGTTGGTAACGGACGACCTTAATAATAAGAAATGGAGCAAAAACAATATGTCTCCGACACTTTGTGTTCGGAGACATAATAACTAGATGCGATCTCGTTGCGAGCAACGAGTGGGTCTTCCGTCCAATTTTAGATGTGATGAGATAAGAATTTGACTGAGATTTTCGTTCATAAATAATGATACAAATATATTGTCTAGACGTACAATTTAGCTTCGGTAATGTTTTACAAATATTGATCATTTAAGTGCTATAAATTAAAGAATCTCTGCCGCTCGCGGCCAATAATTAAAGGGGTTAGCCTTTTTTTCGACAAAAAAGTTAATAATGTTATTTACTGTGATACAAATTGGACTGATCAGGCGAGTCATGTTGCCCGGAGGCCTTCTTTTTTATATCATTCTAGATATATCTCGCAAAACTGAACAAATTTTGTTCTACATGTCCTATTAAAATTTTCTTGAGAAAAAAGTTATTGATTGCAACATTTATCAGACTGTTAAGGCGAGTCATAAGGCCCGTGGGCCTTTTTCTTGATTTCGCTTGAAAGATCTTGGAAAACTGAACAACTTTTGTTCTACATGTCTTATCAAAAGTTTTTCGAGAAAAAAGTTATTGATTGTGAAACTAATCAAACTGTTCAGGCGAGCAATGAGACCCGTTCGCCTTTTTCATGATGTTCGAAAGATCTTGCAAAACTGAACAACTTTTGTTCTAGATGTCTTATTAAAAGTTTCTTGACAAAAATGTTATAGATTGCAACAATAATCCAACTGTTCAGGTGAGCCATGAAACCTGTAGGCCTATTTATTAACATTGTTAGTTAACGCTTGCGAAACTGAACAACTTTTGTTCTACATGTCTTGTAAAAAGTTTCTCGAGAAAAAAGTTATTAATGTTATTAATTGTGGTACAAATTCGACTGTTCAGGCGAGCCATGACGCCCTGAGGCCTATTTTTTTTTTTTTATATCATTAGATAGATCTTGCAAAACTGAACAACTTTTATTCTACATGTCTTATCAAAAGTTTCGTGAGAAAAAAGTTAATCATTGTAACAGAAATTCAATGGTTCAGGCGAGCCATGAGGCCTATGGGCCCATTTTTTGAAATGACACGAAAGATCTCAATAAAGTGTACAACTTTGGTTATATATGTCTAAGCAAAATATTTACGAGTAAAAAGTTATGATTTAAAACGTGGAAAAAAATGGGACACTTTTTTAAACTCCATTTTCGACCCCTACCGAGCTTCCATACTAGGCACTTCCGGAAATTTTTAAAACCAATGTGCACAACTACAACATGTCGTCTAACATCACTGAAAATTTCATCACTCTAGCTTTCATCGTTTTTGAGATTTTGGCCGGACAAAATGGTCATCTGAAAATCGATAGAAGGGGGATAACTTCCAACCGGAAGTGAATTTTCAAAAATCCAAAAAAAGATATAAACTTCAGATAGCAATGCATCAACCCTGAAAATTTGAAGTAAATCGATCAAGCCATCTCTGAGAAATCCTCTGCACAAAATCGGTAAGGAAAAATAAAAGAATAAAAATAATAACTAGAAACTTGTTGCCGTGACAACAAGAAGGTCTTCCGTTCTTTCCGTGTCCAGTAGATAACCTTAAATTCTTCATTTGTTAAAAAGTGGGAAAGAATATTCGAGTAATCTGGGGGATTGAACACGGGTCGCCCACATGGAAATCCACCACGCTAACCATTAGGCTAGCGAGGACCTCGCTTCAAAATTAAAACTACGAATATCTAGAGTTTGGTTTGATCAATTTAAAAACAAATATCATATTCAGCATTCTATAAAGAGTCTCTATTGATCTTACCTTTATCAAAGAAAAACATTAAAAAGCAAAAAAGTTCAAAAAATCCATTTTTTAAATTCGCTTCCCGTAGAGACCGCAAGTGACGGCGAACGTGCTTAACCCAATTCGGCTCGCCTACTCCTTAAGGTCTATCACTCCTGTAAGTTTGGTATCTTAATCTTTTACCGTTTCGGAGATCTCGCGCGGACAAAATATTTTTTAAAAAACCGGAAATCCAACATATCTGACGAATGGAAGTGAATTTCAAAAAAATGAAAAACACGTTTGGAGGTATTTATATTCTCTATCATCCGTGAAAATTTCAAGAAAATCCATCCAGCCATTTCTGAGAAATCTTCAGTGGAAAAAAAGAATAATAATAATAACTAGAAACTCATTATAGTAATGAGTAGGTCTTCCGTTTGTTCACTTCCGGTAAAGAGGTTTCTGATCCTACAAAAACCATTCAAATATATCAGAGAATGTACTTTGACAATAAATGAGAAGTGTATTATCGAATCTTTTACTCATTTCTTGTAACTTCCGGTGACGACCGGAAGTACTATTCAGATGTGTTTTCCTATGAATGACAGTGACTCTTTACTGTCTATATTCCCTGAAAATTTCACGTCTCTATCCGAAGAGTTCTTAACAAAAAGAAGTAGACTAAAGAATGAAAAAGTAGTAGGTAACTACCGACCGGAAGTCAATTTTGAAAAACGAAATGGTCAAAACTTTAGAAGTTGATACTATTCTTAAGACATGTGAAAATCATATCAAACACTTCAAATATAAGCGAGATTTGTGGGGACAAAAAGACAAAAAGTAAAAAAGTATTTTATCAAGAAACCGGAAGTAGTCGTTTTGACTACCGACGGGGTCAATATTTTTTTGACATTTTGAAAGAGACTTAATAAAGTAGTATAAGTTTCAATTTAAAAGAAAAAGTTTGAAATTTACGATTATTTCCATCACTTCCGGTGACGACAGGAAGTGACGGTCGACATGCTCAACACCCTATTGCATACTTACAAGCAGAGATTGATCATCCCTGAATATTTGATGAACCTATCTTTTACCCTTTCCAAGAAAAATGCTGGACAAAATTTCGTTTGAGAAACAGAAAATCGGCCATATTTTCCGACCGGAAGTGAATTTTGGAAAAACAAAAATAACCACAGGAATGTCATTTCATCAGACATTATTCCTGAAAATTTCAAGAAAATCTATCCAGCCATCTCGGAGAAATCACTCGAAGAAATCGGAAAATCGTCATTTTTTTCAAATACTTCCGGTATAGAGCGGAAGTGACGGACGAAAAAATTGAAAGTATGTGCACAATGGCCTAATGCTAGTTGATCAACCCTACAAGTTTCAAGCGTCTATATATTTTCGTTATTGAGAAACTGAAAAAGCAAAGTTTGAATTTGTTCACCCCCTATCTCACGACCGTAAGTAAATTTTCGAAAATTATTTGACGTTACTCTAGACATTTATAGTGTCTACAATATATGTTAAATACAAGTCAAACACTTGTTTTGTAAACGAGATTTAAGGCATTGAAAAAGGAGAATTTGAAATGTTTTTCCTTAATTACCGGAAGTGGACGTTTCCACTTCCGGTGGGGTCAACGGTTTTCAATACTCCAAAAGATACCTGATAAAGTGGTATAGGTTTCGATTCAACAACTACAACTTTAATTTTTCGATTCTTATCACTTCCGGTGACGACCGGAAGTGACGGCCGACATTTTGAACCCCCAACTGCACGCCTACAACGTGAGATCTATCAACTCTGAAAATTTGGTGACTCTATCTTTTACCGTTTCTGAGAAAAACGATGGACAAAATCTCTTCTAAAAAAAACGGAAATTGGACATATCTAACGACCGGAAGTAAATTTTGAAACAATGAAAAAAAACACCTGGCCCCGCCGTCATAAAACATACTTAAGTCTGAGAATATTCTCAAGTCTGAGAATGTTCTCAACTCCCTCATTCTCAGACTCAGCGGCCGTCATAAAAAAGTTGAGCACAAAAAAAATTCTCAAAGTCTGTTTTATTCTCAAATATTTGAGTCTACAAAAATGCAGACTTAAGAATATTCTCAAGGATTGAAAATGGCTGCCATGGTAAGGCGTCGACGTCGTCGTAGGCAGAATCTGCCGGTTTTAAGGCGCTCCCGTGTATTTCGGGACCTCAGTAATCCCTTAGAGAGTTTAGAAGAGGAAGATATCTTCCAGAGATACCGTTTCACGCCAGCAAATATATATTTCATTATTGATGGAATCGGCGAGAGACTTCAATCAGACACTGCCAGAAATCGGGCTATTCCCCCACTTATCAAAGTCTTGTTGTTTTTACGTTTCGTGGCTACAGGAGCACACTTACGTCTTATTGGAGACAGTTTAAATGTTTCTGAGTGCAGCGCTGGAAGGGCAGTTAAATCTGTTGCCAAGGCCATTATTGATGTTTTTATCAATTTGATACAATTCCCCGTCGATGAAATGGCTACCAAAGTCAAGGAGGGTTTCAGGAGAATTGCAGGTAAATCGCCTAGAAATTTGAAAATGAAAATGAAACTAGGCCTATACAGATCGTTTCAAATTGTGTATGGTATAATGACCAATTCATACGAAATACACCCGAGTTAAATGCATAATGTAGACCTTATAAAACCTACACGGTCCATAGAGTAATGGTAATTATTAACGCTAAATACACACCGAATGCTTTCTTACTTACTTCACTGTTCGTCTGTTGTCTTCGCTACAAACAGATATGAAGAGTTCCGCTAAGGGCCACAACTGCACACTGTCATTGCAGAGGTGGATCCAAAATAATGTAATGTTATAATTTTTACCCGTATATGGGATTTGTATGAACAAGTAACCATACTGAAAATGAAATATCATATTTGAAAGTATTTCACCCCAGTATGATGTATAATTATGGAAAATTAAATGCATATGTTTCACTAGAAATATTAATGATCAATATATGTTTTAAAATTTTAAATATTAAAAATTGTTTTAAAAATAAAATATCACAAATTACGCAGTCATATGATTTTGTTGACCACAACCTGTCCCACATCTTTTCAATTTCACTTAATTTCCTCAAACCATAATAGAATGGTACATGATCAGTGTTGAAATTCATGTAAATAATGTATACTTTTTGTTTTAATTACCAAATAGACACTGTTAGATTTTGAGATACAAAATTGACTTCATAAATATGGCAGTTCCAAAACTTTTCCTTCAAAATAAGGGAAAAAAATATACCATCTGTGTCAACCCCTCCCTCTAGGCCATGGATGTTTGGCTCTGCCTCAGAAAGGCGGAGGAAAGTATCCTCCCCTTGTGTCAATGGGGGAAGTGGAGGTCCCCCTCCCGTCTTTGGCCTTTTAATGCTGTCCAACTTTTCCTTGCCTATTATTTTGAAATAAATGTGAATGTGAATATCAAATATAGGCTATATTTAAAATAATTTAATTAATTTCTAAATGAAAAATAAAAACGATTCAAAATCGATTACCATTTGTTAATTAAAAATTAATTTCATCAAATGTAAATTTTACAT